>NC_051316.1:13661069-13961069 GCF_015220235.1 Choloepus didactylus | reverse complement strand
CCCTGGGGATGAGACACTGCTGGGCTTCTGCCCTCAGCACCCCAACTGCCAATATCAGCTGGTAGGTGGGGAGAAGAAGGACCTGAAGAAAACCTGAAAAAATCATGTTTTGGCTTTAAAAAGTGGCCTTTTTTGTACACACATCCAATTCTCTCTCTTATCCACTTCATCCTTAATCCTGCAGATAACGTTTTCTCCCTTTCTAAAATTTTGTCATTTCAAAAAATTATAAAAATGGAATCATATGGTATATAACATCTGAGTGGAATTTCACTCAGTATATTGCCCTGGAGACTCATTTAGTTTGTTGCATGTATCAATAGTTCATTTCTTTTCATTGTTGAGTAGTACTTTCAGGTACACATGTATGACATTTCATTTAACCATTCAAGGGCAATGACGGTTGTCTGGATTGTTTCAGTTTCAACCTATTATAACTAGAGCTGTTAAAGACATTCATGTGCATGCTTTTTGCTTATGTGAACATGTTTTGGTTTCTCTGGGATAAATATGCAAGATTGCATTTGCTATCATATGGCAGTTGTATAGTTAGTTTTCTGAGAAACTTCCACAGAGTTTTACAAAGTGACACTGTCATTTAATGCCAACAATGTATGGTTGATCCACTTTTTCTACATAACCCCAGCATTTGATTTTATATTTATATATAATTTAGTCCTGATAGGTGTGTAATGATATCTCATTGTGACTTTAATTTCCAATTCCCTAATGACAATTGAGGTTGAACACCTTTTTGTGTTCTCATTTACCATCTTTTTGTCTTCCTTGGAAAAAAAGTCCCTTCTTGTATGTTGACCATTTTGTAATTGCATTCTTTTGTTGAATTACATTTGAGTTTTGAGTGTCCTTTATATATTCTAGCTGTTAGTCTATTTTTCAGATAATGTGGTTTGCAAATATTTTCTCCCAGACTGTAACTTAACTTTATATCTTTTTAGCAGGATCCTTTACAGAAGAAAATGCTGTCAGTGTTGGTGATGTAAAACAACGCTTTTTCCTTTTATGATTTTTTTCTATTCTATTAGTATCAACTCTTTGCTTAGTCAAAGATCCCTAAGACTTTGTTTTATATTTTAAAGTGTTTTGTACTTTTCTTTTTACATTTAAGTCTGCAATCTGTTTTGAATTAATCTTTTATAAGGTGTGACAACTAAGTAGAAATTTATTTTTGTAGCTACTGTTGTCCAATTGCTCCAGAACAATTTGTTGCAAAACCAATATTTCCTCCATCAAATTATGCTTTCCTTTATGCCAAAAATTTGAAAAGATGGTCATAATCAAGATAAAAAGGAAGATATTTGAGAAATATTTTTGCAGTAGAATACAGAGGAATTGGTGGTAGATTACTTATGGTGGATTGTATCAGATACCAAAGTAAGAGCCACAGAAACTGAGTTCAAAAATATATCTACACTATCATCTTGGTTCACCCACTGTTGAACACCATCCTGAAGACACAGAACATATCCAGCTCATATATTTTAGGATTTAAGAAAGGAATTTTATTTTGAAAATGTTACAACCAGGTGAATGAATGACCCCAAAATGACATGATCTTTCCATATGCAAAATACTTTCATCCCATCACAATATCACAAAATCTTAAATTATTTCAGCAACAATGGGTAACTATAAGATCCCTTAAAAATCAGTTACAGGCATGGTCTGTCCTAAGGCAAAATTCCCGTCTAGCTGTCGATCTGTGAAATTTAGAACAAGTTATCTGTTTCCAATATACAAAGAAGGTACAATCATAGGATAAAAATTCCCATTGCCATAAGGAGAAACTGAAAGGAAAACAGGGTTAACAGGACCAAAACAGTTCCTGAAACCTGCAGGGCAAACTCCAATAGAGTTCAAAGTCTGAGAGTCATTCGTACAATGAGGTTTTACCCTTGGGGCTTGAGAAAGCAGGAGTCCAACCCTTTCGGAGGGCTTTTGTGGCAACCCATTTCTCTCCAAGCACTGGGGTGAGTGCTCTAACATAGCATTGGGGATACCACCTTCTTCTCAGCCCAACCCTCCTGAAACATCAAGGTGCCATTCAGACTCTGCATCTCTGGAGCAAAGCCTATCCCCTCTTTGAACAATAGGGTGGTGGCTAGGATCTCCTTAATCCCCAGGGAATGTGCTCCACCCTCTCTGAGTCCTGGGGAGGCAGCAGTCTTCTTGAGCATCAAGGCAGAAGGACAACCCTCTGCCTCCAGGGCAAAATAACCCTTTCAATGTATATGGGTCACTCTGCTCTCCCTGCCCAAGACCTCTTGATTCCAGACCTCAATCTCCATGGCTCTCTCTTTGATGAATTTTTTCCTTCTAATTATTCCATCTTTGTCACCTCCAGTACAGAATGGCAGGGGCTCCATCCATATAGATCTTGCAAAAATCTTGTTGGCTTGACATGAAGCACATGGGGGTCAAAACCACCTGACAAAAGGAGTTTCCACAGTTCCTTTCTGGATAACTCCATCTCCTCACAGTTCTTCCAGAATCTTCCCATTATCAATTTAAAAAGCCATTCCAACATGTTTGGTATTTGCAAACTCAACAGAACCCCACTTCTCTAGTACCAAAATCTGGTTTGATAATTAAGTGAAATACCAGGAATGGATTGGCTTTTATAAAGGGAGTTTAGCCAACCTTTATACAAAGTTACAAAGTAACAGTCTAAAGGCCATGAAAATGTCCAGATGATGGCTTCAATATAAGTATACCTTCATCAAAGGAAGTCCAATGGCCTGTGGAAAAACTCTGTTAGCTGGGAAGTCATGTGGCTGGCATCTGCTGACTCCAAGTTTTGTTCTGGCTCCACTCTCTGCTCCTGTGCATTCTTCAAAGTGCCTCTCTTGACTGCAGCACCTCCTTCTGTCTGTGAACTCTTTTATAGGACTCCAGTGATTCAACTAAGACCCACCCTGAATGTGTGGGTTAACACCTCCATGGAAATTATTCAATCAAAGGTCTTGCCCACAGTCAATTGAGTCACATCTCCATGAAAAAACTCAATCAAAGGATTCCAATCTAATCAACACTAATACATCTGCCCCCACAAGATTGCATCAAAGAACATGGCATTTTGGGGGACATAATATATCCAAACCAGCAGACATCCAAAAATTAAAACTTTCTCTTCTGAGAATTCCTAACATTAATATGAGATTTATCATAAGATAATATTTTAATGATTGTGAAAGGTAATAAATCAGAAATAATGCTCATTTGAAAACCTATACAGAAGAATACCATCTGGGGCTGACATAGGCATTATTCTTCATCATAATTCTAAAGACTCTTACAAAAAATAAATACAAATGAAAACTGAATTTCATTAAAATCCTGAATTCATTGAATAAAACCAATAACAGAGATTAAAAAACAAACAAAAACTGGTTTAGAAGTCATTCAAAACAATATATCTGACAATGGATTTGTATCCAATATATGTACAACACATGGAACACAACCTATAATAAAATGAACAAGTGTTTCAGAGAAATTTCACAACATAGAATGCTTAATTTCTGAATAAACATATGAGTATCTTCCTTGGCACTTACCTTGGAGATATATATAGACTACTTCTGTAATGTAACTTCAGACACTATATTTGCTAAAGTTTTCATGAATTTGATTTCAAGTTTTGACATATGTGGAGAAGATAGAATTCCCATACATTATTGGTGTGCATGCAAAATGGCATACCCAATTTGGAAAACAACTTGTCATTATTCATTATTGTAAAACAATACTTTTCATAGGATATTTATTTTTCCTATGAGCCAAAATTTAGTAGCAACTATTATTGGGAGGATGGATAAATAAAATGTAGACAATTCATAGAATTGATTACTCCCAGCAATGAAAACAAAACAAAAATCCCCACACATATCAAAAAACCACCAACATAATATATAGGAGAATGTGCTAGATATTAATGAGCAAAAGTAGTAATCTACAAAAAAAAACATACTAGAAACACATGGCATGAATCTATTTTTATATAGTTCAGTAGTATTCATATGCATCAATGATAGAAATTACAATAATGGGCACATCTGGGGTGTTGATGTATGTATTCAATTAAAAGTTTATTGAGTCTAACAATAGCAGGAAAAATCCAACGTCATTGATCTCACAGTACAAAACAAGTTATATTAACAGCGCTTACTTAGGCTGAAGGGAAACCATCCCAAATGGAAGCACTGGACCCAGCAATGAATGGAAAGCACCAGGAAGCATAAATAAGAGATTTATGAAAATATTTATTGTAGACTGTAATACATTGAAGATTAATATTGAAATATCAAGAGTGGTAACTAAAAACATAAAAGATAAAATTGCATAACTATAAAACTATGGGAGGAGAAAAAGTGAAAATGAAGATATATTTTATTAACATGGTAGAAGAAAAATAGGACAAAGAACAGATAGGGCAACTATTAGGCAAAAATCCTGATAGTACAGAGAAACCTAGCATAAAACAATGTTTATATTAAATGGAAATAAACTAAAGAATCCAATTAAAATTCAAATATCCTCTTAGTAGATAAAAAATAAAAAATCTACCTAAAAGGTGTTGAAAAGTTATATTTAAACTAGTTGGAAAAATATCATGAAGATAGAATTTAAAACAAGGTAGGAAGAAAAACATATATAATAGGAAAAAAAGACAATCATAGCTGCTTGGGTGAATTTGTTCATGCATTATATACCTGAGACAGGATGCACAACTCAACATTAAAAGTGATTTTGCACTATGATAAGACTGTAGTTTTCATAGCAATGCAAAACAATTCTAAACTTGCATGTGCCTATTAACCTAGTTTTAAAATATATAATTCATAGTGTCATGATAGAATAGATGTTTTTCTAAATCCAAAATAATAATTGTAGCTGTAAATACAATTCAGTCAGTATATAAGTATGGACAAAATTCAACACTGTTTTAAAAGTCTTGGACAGTACAATTACTAATGTGTTAATTAGTAGATATAGATTATCTCTACAAAAGATGCAGGGAACACATTCTGTTCAAGTGTACTTTGAACAGTTTGACATCCCGAAGAGTGTTTTCACAGTACTGTTGCATTAAACTAGAAATCAATGATTAAAAGAAAGCGCTTTAAGAAATGAGGAGAGTTTCTGCTTTCCTGACAGGATCTCACTGATTCACTCAAACAATTGAGGTGGAAACTACACAACACATATCCTGGCACTTCCACATATGAAGCACATGATAGGTATCAGTCCAAATTTTTTAGTTGTCCCATTGTGTCAGACACTCCTGGGGCACATGAAGGTGGACAGCTGGTTAATGAGTCAGCAGTAATGATCACAGAGCTCACAGATGCTTTGCTGCACTGGTCACAGGCTGGTAAGTTGCCTTCAGTCTCTTTATGCTAACATTGTGGAAAATTTCAGAAAGCTGTTTAGTCATTTAATCCATTCTACATCTTGCAGGTTTGCCCTCACTCCTGAAAATCACTCCATTCCTCAGAGGGAATCCCTGAGGGTGAGCAGGAGCACCTGGTGTCCTGGGATACAGCTCATCCCAGGCTCTGGATCTCTTCAATTTCACTTGTTTGGCTCCACAAGCATTTCACCAGACAAACCCTCAGTATACATGGAAATGGATATTCATTTTCTATTTAAATTATCCTCTCTTTAGTCTTCCATTCTTGTGTATACACACACACACACACACACACACACACACACACACACACACACACTTACACACTTATATATTACCTGCCAAGTTTTTGTTAATGGACAGGTTTTACTTGGGTCTGTTCCCTCACTATGTAGAGCCAATTATCCTCTTGATGTTACTCCTGGGCACTGGCTATTTTCTGTGCCAATGGCTGTGTTCCCAGAGCTTTCCAAAATGTCATCAATGTCCCTGTTTTTAAATAAAGTACACATGGAAGCTCTTGTTATAAAACCAATTGATCTTGACAGGACTTTAGTCATCTCAAGTAAATATGCCCACCCTTTCTCATATGAACCTGAAATGTGACTGGACCTTTTTCAGAAATCTTGGCTTGCCTATCTACATGAATAAAATCCAATATTAACTTTTGCATAATTTATGTGGTAATTTTTTCTCTTCTTCACTTCACTACATGAATTACACTCACCTATCTCCTATGCTGCCAATGGATTTCTTTACTTTTTTTTTCTTTAATTCAGGTTTATTGAGATATCCACAGGTTCTTGAAAGTGTGAACGAATGACGTTAGACCACAAAATAAATAAAGGAAATCACTTAATAACATCAACCTCTTCATTTATATCCATTGCCTTAAAAACCTTAAAAACTCAGGCACAGAACTATAATTAATAATATAATTGTAAAAATATACTTTCATGAATTGTAAAAATGTACATGATCACAAGTTAATAATAGGGTGGTATATGGGAACTCTGAATTCTATGTGTAATTTTTCTCTAAACCTACAAATTCTATAATAATAATAATAACAGTAACTAAAAAAACCTAAATCACAGTAATTTAGCAGTTATTCTAGCTGTCTATGGAAGCATAGATGAGCTGATCACACAACATTATGGAGCAAATGCCAACAAAACAGGCAGGAGTGGCTATGTACACTACAGTGGGAAAAGTGCTAATTGAAATCTCTACTTTATACAAATTTAATTGTCTAGGTTTATGTTTTGCCTAAAGGAGAGGAAACAATTATTTATGCATGTTACTGCAATTAAATCAATAATTTCAGCAATATCTTGCCTATCATCTTCTCTTGGCTAAGAACTGTGCCATATTTTCAGATGGTACAAAGAAGAATTGGTGAAAATATGCTAAAAATAAAATATATGCACAATCCCTTATATTTAAGATGTAATTCTAGGGCTTTTTCATGGCATATCATGAAAGAAAATTTAAGCATTTGTCTATGATTGACTCTCAGTCTCTATACTGCATGTAATTCACCATAAGGTATTTCAAAATATTTAGTTAATTTTAATTAAATTAAAGATTATATGAACCTATAGATGAATAAATAAGTGAATAAATATATCAATGATCAAAATATGACTTTCATTTCTTCCCCTTGAGAAATTAACCCTTGATGTCTTTTCAGAAAAGGAAATAAAGCATTTGCTTCTGAACTTTGATAGACCATAGTACCCATGTAATATTCTAGTCACTCAAGGATAACTTTCCATGCAGGTTATCTCCACGACACCTGTCTGTCTGCAGTTAAATAAATGGTCACAGTCTTATAATCTCTATTCAAATAAATTCAGACATTTTATATCATTTTATTCCTTTGAGCAGGAAATTCCATTAGCAAATGCAGAGTGCTGTATTTTCCATTTTTTGTTTGCCTCCTAAAAACCATAGTTCTTTGTGTTTTTTTTTTTTAATTTTTATTGGGATTGTTCAGATACCATACAATTATCCAAAGATCCAAAGTGTACAATGAGTTGCCCCTGGTACCCTCTTATATCTGTGCACCCATCACCACACTTAATTTTGTTCAATTTTTAGAAACTTTTCATTACTCCAGGCCAGAAATAAAGTGAAAGATGGGGAAAAAAAAAAGGAAAAGAAAAGGAAACTCGAATCCTCCAGTATCCCTAAACAACCCCCCTCAATTACTGACTCGTAGTGTTGGTATAGTACATTTGTTACTGTTTATGAAAGAATGTTGAAATACTACAAACTGTAGTATATAGTTTGCAATAGGTATATATTTCTTCCCTATATGTCCCTCTATTGTTAACTTCTAGTTGTATTGTGATACATTTGTTCTGGTTCATGGAAGAGTTTTCTAATATTTGTACAGGTAATCATGGATATTGCCCACCATAAGATTCAGTTTTATACATTCCCATCTTTTGACCTCCGACTTTCCTTCTGGTGACATACATGACTCTGAGCTTCCCATTTCCACCTCATTCACATGCCATTCAGCACTGTTAGTTATTCTCACATCTTGCTACCTACACCTCTGTTTATTTCCAAACATTTAAGTTTGTTCTAGTTGAACATTCTGCTCATACTAAGCAACCACTCCCCATTCTTAAGCCTCATCCTATAACTTGGTACCTTATATTTCATGTCTATGAGTTTACATATTATGACTAGTTCTTATCAGTGAGACCCTGCAATATTTGTCCATATGTGTCTGGCTTATTTCACTCAGTATATTGCCCTTGAGATGTTGACATCAACCCATTTTTTTTAAGATGGTTTTGTTCACACCCCATACATTCCATCATAAGTAAACAATTGATGGTTCTCTGTATGGTCACATATTTATGTGTTCACAACCTTCACCACTATCTATATAAGGACATCTACATTTCTTCCACAAGGCAGGAGGGAGCATCAAAGAAGGTAGAGAGGGAAAAGAAAGAGGAAAAAAAATGACAGCTAGGAAGTAGCAAAAGGAAAAGTAATCTTAAATCAAAGTAGGGTAAAGAGTCAGACAACACCACCAATGTCAAGTGTCTATCATGCCTCCCCTATCCCCCCTTATTATCTGCATTTACCTTGGTATATCACCTTTGTTACATTAAAGGAAGCATAATACAATGATTCTGTTAGTTACAGTCTCTAGTTTACATTGATTGCATCCCTCCCCCAATGCTCCCCATTTTTAACACCTTGCAAGGTTGACATGTTCTTGTTGCCCTCATAAAAGAACATACTTGTACATTTTATCCCAATTGTTGAACACTAGATTTCACCAAGTTACACAGTCCCATTCTTTATGTTTCCTCCTTTCTCCTGGTGTCTCACATGCTCCCAACCTTCCTCTCTCAACCATATTGATAGTTATCTTTGTTCAGTGTACTTACATTGCTGTGCTACCATCTCCCAAAATTTTATTCTGAACCACACACTCCCATCTTCTCCTATCACTCTGCAGTGCTCCCTTTAGTAATTCCTATAGGGCAGGTGTCTTGTTCACAAAGTCTTTCATTGTGTTTGTCAGAAAATACTTTGAGCTCTCCCTCATATTTGAAAGACAGCTTTGCTGGATATAGGATTCTTGGTTGGAGGTTTTTCTCTTTCAGTGTCTTAAATATCTCACACCACTTCCTTCTTGCCTCCATGGTTTCTGCTGAGAGATCTGCACATAGTCTTATTAAGCTTCCTTTGTATGTGATGGATTGCTTTTCTCTTGCTGCTTTCAGGTTTCTCTCTTTGTCTTTGACATTTGATAATCTGAGTAATAAGTGTCTTGGCATAGGCCTATTCAGATCTATTCTGTTTGGAGTATGCTGAACTTCTTGGATCTGTAATTTTATGTCTTTCATAAGAGATGGGAAATTTCCATTGATCAGTTCCTCTATTATTGCCTCTACCCCTTTTCCCTTCTCTTCTTCCAATGATACGTAGATTCTTGTACTTTGTTTCATCTTAAAGTTCCCAGAGATGTTGCTCATATTTTTTCATTCTTTCCTCCATCTGCTCCTTTGTGTGTAGGCTTTCAGGTGTTTTGTTCTCCAACTCTTCAGTGTTTTCTTCTGCCTCTTGATGTCTGCTGTTGTATGTTTCCATTGTGTCTTTCATCTCTTGTGTTGTGCCTTTCATTTCCTTAGATTCTACTAGTTGTTTTTTTGAACTTTCAATTTCTGCTATATATACGCCCAGTGTTTTCTTTACAGTCTCTATCTCTTTTGTGAAATATTCTCTAAAGTTTTTGAATTGATTTAGTAATAGTTGTTTAAATTCCTGTATCTCAGTTGAAATGTATGTTTGTTCCTTTGACTGGGTCATAGCTTTGTTTTTGTTAGTATAGGTTGTAGTTTTCTGTTGTCTAGGCATCTGACCTCCTAGGCCACCCCAATCAGGTTTTCCTGGATGAGAACAGGTTCAGGTCACCGAAGGAGGAAATATTCAGTATCTGGTTCCCCTGATGGTTATTCTTAGAGGATTAATACACCTGTGCTTTTCTTTTTGTCAGGTGCAGTCTGTCACCACCTGTGTAAGGGGGTGTGGCCTGTGGCTCTCCTCTCCCAGGCTTTGGGGTCTGGTTCCAGAAAGGTGGGTGGTAAAGCTGGGCCTCTCCCTTTCCTTTGGGGAAGCTATGCCCTCTCCAAAGAGGTCACTGCCTATCAGGAAGTTCCTTGTTTCTTTGTCTCTGCTGATCAAAGTATACATGTATAAACCCACAGCAACACTCAATAGTGAAAGACTGAGAGCTTTCTCTCTAGGATGTGGAAGAAGACAAGGATACCCATTGTCACCACTGCTATTCAACATTGTGCTGGAAGCCCTAGCCAGAGCAGTTAGGCAAGAAAAAGGAATAAAATGTATCAAAATTGGAAAGGAAGGATTAAAACTTTCACAATTTGCAGATGATATCCTAAATATAGAAGATTCTCAAAAGTCTACAGCAAAACTACTAGAGCTAATGAACTCAGAAAAATACAGGGTACAAGAGCAACATGCCAAAATCAGTAGTGTTTATATACACTAATAATGAGCAATCTGAGAAGAAAATCAAGGGATTTACAGTAGTAACAAAAAGAATCAAATATTTAGAAATAAATTTAGTTGATTTAAAGGAACTGTACATAGAAAACTACAAAAATTTGCTAAAAGAATTCAAAGGAGACCCAAGTAAATGGAATAACATTCCATGTTCACAGATTGGAAGACTAAATATAGTTAAGATGTCAATTGTAACAAAATGATTTACAGATTCAACAAAATCCCAATCAAAATTCCAACAGCCTACTTTTTAGATATGGAAAAGCCAATTATCAAATTCATTTGGGAGGATAAGGGGTCCCATACACACAAAAACATTTTGAAAAAAGAAGAACAAATTTGGAGGGCACACACTTCCTTTCTTCAAAGCTTATTACTAAGTTACAGTGGTCAAAATAACACGGTACTGGCATAAGTTTAGATATATAGACAAACGGAATTGAATTAAGAGTTCAGTAGTAGACACTAACATCTATGGTCAGTTGTTATTGACAAGACTGCCAAATCCACTCAACTGGAGCAGAATAGTTTCATCAACAAATGGTGCAGGGAGACATGGCTATTCATATGCAAAAGAAGGTAGGTGAACCCCTATCTCACACCATATACAAAAAATTAACCCAAAATTGATTAATGACCTGAATATAAGAACCAGAACTATAAAACTCATGGAGGAAAATGTAAGGAAGCATCTTCCAGATTTTGTATTAGTCAATGGTTTCTTAGAATTTATACCCAAAGCACAAGCTATGAAAAAAATTAGATAATTAGGACCTCCCCCAAATTAAAAACATTTGTGCATCAAAGGATTTTTTCACAAAGTGAAAGGACACCCTACTCAATGGGAGAAAATATTTTAAAATCATATATCTAATAAAAGTGTGTGATCCAGAATATATATAGAAATACTACAACTCAAAAATGAAAAGACAAAGAATCCAATTTAAAATTGGACAGAAAACATCTACGGAAATCTCTAAACAAGTAGCCTATGTTAATTCTTCTCTAAGTGTTAGAATTTACAAATGGCTAAAACATATGAAAAGATGCTAAACATCACTAGTTCTGAGGGAAATGAAAATAAAAACAATAATGAGATATCATTTCTTACCCAGCTTAGTATACACATAAAAGAAGTTTCCTGTTGAAACTGATTCAATTATACAAATTGTACTTTAACTCATTGTTATGTGTTCAATAATTGTTTTGGGGTGGTGAATTTGGTTTGATATAACAAAAGACAGCAAGAAGCTAGTTGAGACAATTAAATATATTACTGAAGAAAAAAATAATGTCTTTTGATAAACCAATAACTGGGCAAGTAGCATCATGATTGATTTTCTGATCAAACAAGACTAACCCCTGGAGCCATGTATTGGGTCAAACTCCTTATTTCCAAAGTTATTTCAAAGTAAGTAATATCTCAGTCAAACTGAATGCTTTCAAGGTGGAGACAAGAGATTAGGTGAATAGAAGCTTGTTGGACGCATATCCAACAAATTTACTATAGAGTTCAAGAGATATCTTTGTGACTCATTTTCCCAATAGAGTCATATACAAGAGAAATTCTATTCTGCCCTAGATACACGTGTGTTATTGAGTCACAATTTGAGTAAAATTCTGCTTTAGCCCTTGCCTCATCAAAGCAGAATAATAAAATTTTGACTAACTAACCTCAGGAAAAATGGACTCAGACACCTCTCAAGCTTTCCAGAATGAAGTCTCCTGCTTCATCTGCCTGAACTACCTTACAGAATCAGGCACCACAGTCTGTAGACACAGTATCTGCAGCCCTTTTTCTATCTTTCCTGGGAAAAAGCTGAAGCTCCTGTTCACTGCCCAACATCTGGGGAAATCTCTAAACAAGTAGCCTGCAAAACTGATATTCTTTAGATGAATGTGGTGTCCTGTATTAGACAACCAACTCTCTGCCAATTTCTGAGCTCTGAAGAGCACATATGTGGAACACATACAGAGACTAAGAAGATCTTACATGAAGAGAAAAACCTACTGTGTTAATTCTTCTCTAAGTGTTAGAAGCAGTAGACTTACACTCTTCCATAGAATGAGCTGCTGAGGATCACTGGGTGGGTTGGGCCTCTGAGAGCACTTTGAGAGTTGTGAAAGCTATTGCTAAGATGTAAGGAAGATGAGGTTCATGGTGGGTGACTAATCCAATCTGTACAGATTGTCCATGAGCCTTGTACTTTTCTAACCACCAAATATAAAGCTATGACTAAAATACAAACATATGTCTGACCTCATGGAGCTTCATTCCAATGTAATAGCAATTAAATTAATAGTATTATTATTTTGATTTTGTAGTATAATGCTGAGAAAACTGTAAAGCCCTCATTTTCAGAAAGAGTCACTGGTGACCAAAACTACCAGTGCCAAGAGGTTTATATTGGGAAAGTAGAAAAACTGGACAAATAAATAAGGAAATAGTATATTGGAGGGAATGGGACTAGCATCTATGGACCAAAAATCTGAGGCATGATGGTTATTTGAAGATTAAACATATTATATGGAATCCTCATACAACAGTCACATAGACAATGGAATACGTTAAATTGGGTAGATCTATGGTAAGAAATTTCCTAGAATTTATAGTGATGGAGGGTATCCATGGAAGTATTATCATCCTTACATTCTTCATATAGTACATTTTTCTAGCATCACTTACCTCTCTGTATCAGGGTCTGAAATTTATAATATTTGCTTTTCTCATCCTCAAATTCATAGTTTTTTTACAGGAGAAGCTCTTAAAACAGATGTGATCTCTGTGGGAAGGGATCCAGGAAAATCAGATAAATCAAAACAGAGAATACAGAATAGCTGATGTGTGGATGGTGAGTATGAGATTGGGCTTCCTTCAGAACAAGTTTGAAGCAGACATGCTGTAAACTTAAGCCCAGAGGACTTGAGCTGAAGTTGCCATGTTCCATAAGGTTCTGTGAATGGGTGAAAAATAGGAAAAGCTTTCATCTTCAAATGTAGATTAGCATGCCTCTTTGTTATGATTTCTATACTCTAATATACCAACAACAAAAAAGGACCATCAGAACAATGTGCAACAAGTGCTAACATGGAGAGATATACAGGGAATTGGAGAAGTTAATTATTCATTGCTCAGGAGGTAAGGAGTTTTCTGTTTCAAAATGAATTTGAGTTCCGTATTAAAAATCCCTGGGTAATTCAGGCAGAGATTGTTGTATGAGCTGAATTCTAGAAATTGAAGAGCTAAAAATTGGAAACTATAGCTAACTCATATTAATTAATTCAAAATTCCATGGGGAGAAAAGGAGGTGTAAATAGCAATGAGAAATATTCCTGTAGTGGTGAAAAGTGAAAATTCAGTAGCTAGAGGATAATATTGGTACAAATACATAAAAAATAGAAACTTTTAAATGCTGAGGTAAGGAGACCAAGATGGAGAGTGGAAGGTGAGATCAATATTGAGAGGGATAGACAATGGAATCAGAATGAATGCTCTTAAAAGGGCAGGAAAATTTGAGAACTGTAGCCTTAGATAGTAGGAAGGAAACCCACTCATAGATACAAGGAGGACAGAAAAAGGGCTACAAGAATAGAAATTTTCTTGAGGGCCTGCGGTTAGGAATTTTAGGAATACCTTGCCTGATGTTTTCTAATCCTGAGAGTAAAATGCAATATTTCTGCTAAAAGTGAATAGTTTAAAACAAGAGACTAATATATTGACAAAGAAGACAGAATATTGAATGGAATTATTAAATAATCCACCATAAATTTCAATTGCTTGCTTGTAGATTTTCAGATATAAGAGAAAATAAAAGAAAATTTTAAATCGGAAAGCCTTTTTTTATACTACAGTAATGAATGATAGTGGTTTGAGGAAGGTATGGGTTCAGCCTTCATATAGAAGAAATAGATGAATATGTGGTTTGTGATAAGTAGGAGAATATGAATTTAAGGTGTATGTAGCTGATTGGTAGAAGTCATGATTCAAATAGAAATAGATGCATTGTAAGTGGAGAATATTAAAGTCAGAAATCCATATCCTTGTGAGATTATGAGTGTCTATGGAGATTGATTATCAAAGCTGAGTATCAGAAGATGCACACAGTTCTCCATGAGGAAGAGAAACAATGTTTAGAGAAACTGACACAGGAAGGTAAAACTATTGTTCAACAACTCAGGAAAAATTAAGCTACAGTGGCCCAAAGGAGGAAAGAACTAAGAGAAATGTTTGAAAAGTTGATGATAGTGTGCCATAAACCATATATGGAGATGTTCCAGGTAAAAACTAAGGACATCCCTGGAATATATTTATATTAATTAAGTCCCATGCTTGAACTCCATTAATTATTTGCTAACAAATACATATTTATTCATGTGGAGATTAATTATAATTGGGAAAGACATATACAGAACATAACTCCTTTCCTAGCCATGAGCAATGAAATTATGTAACTGTGAGAGTGGTTTCTCTAAGAAACATTATCTTCTAAAATTCTTCTTGTCTGTCTGCTTCTTTAAAAAGCAAAGGAGCAACTTATAAATGGGCATTCCATTTTGTCTCCAGTTGGACAATAAGGAGGAATGTGAGTAAAGCTAATATTTAAGTCTTTCTCTTTAAAAGTCCTAGATTTGAAATACCCTTAATTTTGACACATTACCCCTCAGGAACAAGCCCTGGGAAAACCACTTTGCAGAGAGCAACGCATGGTTATCAGAGTTACCACCCACAGTCTTCTCTCTCTTCAGTCACCTCTGGGGTTCAGAATTCAAATAATTTTGATTCCCTCAATGTATTGGTACAGGCATAATCTTTTATTGAGTAGGATAAAGAATTTACAAAAGGGTGGGCATATGGTAGTTAGTACTTTCAAATGCTCTTAAAACCAAGGACTAGATGGAAGAATGGAACTCTCATCTGAAGAACTCTTGCTTTTTCTCTTTGTGTGATTTGAGTGATACCCTGACAAGGTAAGTTTGACCTCCAATGCAAACTGAATGCATAATGTGGACTTTGAAGACACCAAGCTGTTTTTAAAAAATCAAAGATATAATTTACTTGATGTTATTAAACTGTTTGTGTATGCATATGTTTATGTTTTACTGAATATGATTTCCTATCCCCTTTGATAAAAATTAAGCATCATTTTGCTTTTTTCCCTATGTCTCAGAGAGTTATGTGTTGAAAGATAAGTTGCTAGAGGACAGATAACTGGGATTTTAGATTTGAAAATCAAAAACATTTGGATGGTGGTTGAAAGGGGAAGTTTTGAGTCATGCATGTTACTAGAAGTAAATTTAGTTAGAAGATAAAAGATGACAGTATATAACACAGTGAACCTTGTTGTGGATAATGACTATGGTTAAAAGTACAAACATAAAAATGCTCTTTCATGAATTATAACAAATATTCATCAAATTACAAATTGTTAACAATACAGTAGAATATGGGAAAATACACCTAATGTAAACTATGAGCTATACTTAACAATAATATTTTAATATTCTTTCATCAATTATAACAAAGATACAATGTAAAATGTCAACAAAAGGGGGGTATATGGGAATGTTGTATTTTTACATGACTTTTATGTAAATCTACAACTCTAATTAAAAAAATAACAGTAATTTAAAAAAAACATATGCTAAGTGAAAGAACAAGACACAAAGTACTACACTTGGTAAGATTCAATTTGAATAAAATGTAAATGTAAATAAATCCATAAAACCAGAGTTAGGTTAGTGGTCATGTAGGGTTGAGGAAGGGTAGAGGAATTGAAAGGTGACCACTATGGGGAATGGGGTTTTCTTTTTGGAGTAATAAAATTGTTCTAAAATTGATTTTGGTGATAATGCAGAACTTTGTAATTATGCTAAAATCCACTAATTATGCACTTTGGATAGATATTATGGTATGTGACTACATCTCAATAAAAGTGCTTTTAAAAAACATATTTAGGTACATGGACAACATTTTGTCCAGGCTCTGAGAAAGTCATATACTTTTGAGAAGCAAGGGGTGGAAGTTGGTAGAAAAGAAAACCAGATAAGATTTCCTAAGAATGGTGCAATTGCACCCAGGGATTGTAGAGGTACAATATTAGAAAAGGGTCAGAAGAAACATTTTCAGTAGAATGCTTGTCTTTTCTCACATATTATGATAGAGCCTTTGGCACCATGCAGATTAAATGACTTGTTCCCAGAAGGAGTGAGTCAGGGCAGATGGATCTGCCCCAGCAAGCAAGCCCAGAGCTCAGTGCTGGGCCAATTGACAGACTGATAGATGAGTTCAGCAGCTATCAAGGTGGGCATTAGCACATTGATGGGACCATATTGTGTTCTTCATTATGGTTTCACACAAGCTATCTTTCCCTCTTTATTAATCTTTCATTTTGCAGAGGAGAGCAATCTGTGAAGAGGTATTTATAGCCCTATCTTCACTGTGATGCTATGAAAAGAATAAATGAAAGATGGAGACATGGATAAATGTGATTCTGTACTATAAGCAAGTATTGCAGCAATGAGAAAATAGAATGACTCAGAGAAAGAGCTCCTTGAGGTCCGGAACAGTTCTCTGATACAATAATTTTTGTTCAGTGAGATATATGGAAGAATATCTTAATTATGGACGTCCCGGTTTCAAAATACCTGCAATTAAGTATGCTGATGGGGTACAGGTATTTTTATTAATATTTTCCTTTAAAGTTTCTTAATAATTGAATTTGTTATAGTGTGCAAATTAATTGATATAATCAGAAAAAATCTACAAGTAAACAACATAAAATGCCTATATGCAGATAACAAGCATTTTGAACAGCAACAATAAGGCATTTTGATGGTAGATGAGGCAGTATATAGGGCTTGAGAGTAGATCTAATCCTGGAAGATCAGCCAAGCAGACAGAGAAAAATTAAGCCTGAGATGAAGCCACATGTAAAGGGAAGAAAATTATTAGTAGGAAACCTCTTCTAGAAGACATATTAGGTTTTTTTAAAGTATAAATATGCTTGATTAATGAAAGTATCATAAAATCTCTGGCAATGACATCACCCTTTATTTAGGTCTAAGATATTGTTACCCAGAAAGGGGGCAGTGGTAAGATATATTTCTAAAGACTTCCCATATGAACATAGGACTCCAGTCTTTTATGTCCCATGAAATATAACCATGAAGAATTTGGTGATATATTCCTTTTCTTCAAATTCTTGAATTTGTAGGAACTTTTTCCATTGTGGTTTGAAATTTCTTTCTTCTTATATGTAAAGATAGCCCTTGTGTCTGATACTGTCCAGTAAGAGGTGCCCCTGAAGTCTTGGCCTCTTTTTTTTCCATTGAGACTCTAGGCAGACTCACTCACATCTTGGAACTGGGCTGTAGGAGTCTTTAGGGATTCCTGGATTAGGAAGAAGGGCACATTGGTTGAATCTGAGCATAATCACTATGGTCTCTTCACTTCCTCCCTAATGTCTCATCAATAAATACAGAAACTTCCTGGTCAGATTTGTGTGTTTCTTGATTGTGAGAATGAGAGTGTGAGTTTTTTGAATGCCCCCCAAAATTCCCTTATTTGGAGTACTGTCCTCAGTTACCCTAAATTACTCCTACAATTTCCCTGCCATACCTTTCTTTTACACTGGCCTTACATGGTGATGGATAAGTCAAGAACCTGAATTTATGCCAAATAACTCCATATCTGAAGGAGTCTTTGTGAACTGCAGCAAATCAGTACTAATTAAGCTTTGGTGATAAAGGATCAACTGAAGTAATGACCCACATGGTGAGAGTGCAAATTAGTTTCTCTCTTGAAAACTAATCTCTAGGAAAGATGAAACTGTGTGCAATACCATCCATGAATGAATCATCCAGACTCCAACAAATCTTGTATGTAGATACTTGTCTGTTTCCAAAGCAGTCATATCAACCACAAATTTACAATCATTAATAAATTTTAAGCCCTGGAATTAATCTCAATTCTATCAGTGATGGAAAGATATATAAAATTGAATGATATTCCTCAGAAAGAATATACGGTATAGTGAATATTTATAAACTACAGCTGACAGTTAACAATTTGGACAAACCTCAGAGACACAATGTTAAAATTGTAAAAAAAAAATCACAGAAGACTACATATAGTATGACAATTTATAAATTTCAAAACCTGCAAAAATGCACAATATATTATGGAGGCTTACAAGCAGAGACTGTAAACAATAAAAGTGAGCGAGAGAATGAATCAAAATCATCACAAAAGTTGTTTCCTGAGGTGGAGGAGAATGTGAGACAAGAAAGGTGCACACTGGGTTTAGAGTTAAAGGAATATTTTTTATATTTTAATGAGAAAATAACAGAGGTGTCTATTCACTTTCTTCTAATGTATAGGTATTCTATAATTATTTTGTATCTATTACCTATTAACTGTTTTTTCTAATTTGTAGGTATTCTGTAAGTACTTTGTATCTATTACCTAGTGATTAAAATCAGCAACACTGTTGTTATAACTATGAAGTGATTGTTTTAAAGAGAATTTTCAGCCCAGGAAACCATAGAGGTCAATGAAAGCTGTACTTCACATAGTTTTCAAAAGTGAGAAATATACTATTTTAACAGACTCCCAAGTGACTGTTTTAAGGTGAGTTGTATGCCCAGCAAAACATCATAGAAGTCAATCAAAGGTTTATTACACTTAGTTTTCAAAACAGGACAACATACTGTTTTCACAGAATTCCAAGTGATTCTTTAAGAAAGTGTTTCAGCAAAGGAAAACACCATAGAAGTCAATGAATGATGTATTTCACTAACTTTTGAAAACTGAGTAATATAATGTTTTTGCAGACTTCCAAGTCATGATTGAAAGAAAGTGAGTCTTCTGCGGAGGAAAACACCATGGAAGTGTATGAAACCCGTGCATCACTTAGTTTTCAAAACTGAGCAACATAATGTTTTCACAGACTGCCAAGTGACTGTTTTAATGAAAGTGAGTTGTAAGCCCAGGAAACCATGATAGAAGTCAATGAAAGCTGTACTGAACTTAGTTTTAAAAACTTGGAAACATACAGTTTTTGCAGAATTCCAAGTAACTGTTTAAAGAAAGTATGTTTTCAGCTGGGAAAACACCATAGACATCAATTGAAGCTGTATTTCGCTTAGTTATCAAACAGAAAAATACTGTTTTCACAAACTTCCAAGTGACTGTTTTAAAGACAGTGTGTTTTCAGGAGAGGAAAACACCATAGAAGTCAATGAAAGCTGTAAGCTGCATTTCACTTAGTTTTCAAAACTCTGAATATATTGTTTTCACTGACTTCCAAGTGACTGTTTTATAGAATGTGAGTTTTCAAACCAGGAAACACCATAAAAGTCTATGAAAGCTATATTTCACTTAATTTTCATAATGAAGTAACATACTGTTTTTGTAGTCTTCCAAATGATTGTTTTAATGAAAGTCAACTTTCAGAACAGGAAAAGACCATAGAAGTCAATGAATGCTATATTTCACTTAGTTTTCAAAACCAAGCATCATGCCCCTTTCTTACACTTTCTGTTTATCCTTTTTAGAAAGTGAGTTTTCAGCCCATGAAAACACCATAGAATCAATGAAAGCTGTAACTTACTGAGCTTTCAAAGCTGAGCAACATACAGTTTTCACAGACTTCCAAGTGACTGTTTTAAGGAAAGAGAGTTTTCAGTCCAGGAAACAACATAGAAGTCAATGAAAGCTGTATTTCACTTAGATTTCACAAGTAAGCAACATACTGTTTTCAGAGACTTCCAAGTGACTCTGTTAAGGAAAATGCATTTTTGCCCTGGAAAACACCATAGAAGTCAATGAAATCTGTATTACACTTCCTTTTCATAACTGAGAAACATACCATTTTTGTAGAATTCCAAGTGAGTGTTTAAAGAAAGTGTGTTTTCAGCCCAAGAATACACCATTGAAGTCAATTAAAGCTGTAATCCTCTCAATTTTCAAAATTGATTAGCATATTTTGTGCACAATGTATATCTCCTACAGCATACTAAATAATTCAAATTTTATGGTCAATTTATTTGAACTCCTTAGTTACATGTATCTTAGAATAGGAAGTGAGTCTGGTAGGTTTGTACAGTTTTGTGTGATATTGTGATACATCCCAAAGTAATCTGTGTTGATAATAAAATTATATCTGCAGGGCTCTCCTGAAGAGCTGAAGGGAAAATGCAGATTTATTGGATGTCTCCACCTGGTTTATTACTGATATTCTCACAGACCTTCAGGACTGATAATTTGGTATATTGAGCCCTTGATCTTGGGGCTTGCCCTTATGAACCTTGTTACTGCAAAGGAGAGGCTTCGCCTGTTTGTTGATTGTGCCTATCTAACCCAGATTACCTCTTTGTTGCAAAGATGTGGCCCTCTGTCTTTAGCTAAGCCAACTTAGCAGGTGAATTCACTACCCTAACCCCATGTGGAACCTGACTCCCAGGGGTGAAAATCTCCCTGGAAAGGCAGGATATGACTCCCAGGGATGAGCCTGGACCTGGCATTGCTGGATTGAGAAAATCTTTTTGATCAAAACTGGGAAGCAAAATGAAACAAAGTAAAGTTTCCATTAGTGGGAGAAATTTCAAATGGGGTCAATAGGTCACTCTGGAGGGCATTCATATGCACTATATACATATCCTTTCTCAGGTTTTAGTGTATTGGAACAGCTAGAAGTAAATATACAAAACTATCAAACTGCAACCCAGTAGCCTTGATTATTGAAGATGATTGTATAACTATGTATGTTACATGGTGTGATGGTGTGATTGTGAAATCCTTGTGGCTCACACTCCCTTTACCCAGTGTATGGATGGATGAATAGAAAAATGTGTCCAAAAACTAAATGAAAAATATGTTAGTATGGGAAGATTATTTGGGTGTTCTTCTCTACTTTTGCATTTTATTTTTATTTTTATTCTTTCTGTTGTAAGTAACATTCAAAAATTGATTGGGGTGATGAATGGACAACCATATGATGCTACTCTGAACAGCTGATTATACACCATGGATCATTGTATGGTTTGTGAATATATCTCAATAAAACTAAATTAAAAAATATGCATACATAAGGCATTCAGAAAATGGTATCCTCTCCATGTCTGCAAAATTCTTTGACCACCTCATTTCCTGTAACCTCTCTGCATTATAAACAAATGCCTTTGCCAACAAAATACTAACACATTGAATTATGTGATTTTGGATAATGGGGAATTTTCTTGCCAATTACTGATAATCCTTGAAGATTGTCACGTCTCTTTCTTCTTGAAAAATACAATAATTTTTAATTCCTTTTCAAGTGTGTGGCAATATTAATCATATTTTAAAAGCTTAATATGCACATATTTATGTGTGCACTTACAGTTCCATATTTTCTTTCATCCTTGCCTTGTGTTTGTATATTAACATTATATACCAATCTAGAGATATCACTTTTCATTCCACATTTTTAATTCCTTGAAAATTGATTCCAACAACACATTTAAAGAATTATATCCCAAGAAAAAGTAGGTTTTATTTTGGGTATGCAAACATAGTTCAACAGAAGAAATTCAGTGTAATACTACACTTTTAAAAATTGAAAGGGAAAACCACATGATCATCTTGATTGACACAGAAAAGAAAAGACATTTGACAAAATTCAGCACCTTTACTTGATAGAAACATTTCAAAATCTATGAATTAAGGACTCTTTCTCAATGTGATACAGGGCATGTATGAAAAACCCACAATAATGTCATACTCAATGGTAAGAAGCTGAAAGCCTTCCCTCAACATCAGGAATGACACACTGCCACCACTGTTATTCAGCATTGTGCTAAAATGCCTAGCTAGAGCAATTAGGCAAGAAAAGGAAATGAAAGGCATTCAAATTGGAAAGGATGAAGTAAAACTCTCATTATTTGCAGATAGCATGATCACATGTTTGGAAAATCCCCCCAAAACTATGACAAAGTTACATGAGCTAATAAACAAATTCAGCAAAGTGGCAGGATACAAGATCAACATGCAAAAATTAGCTGTGTTTCTATACACTAGTAATGAGCTACCCAAGGAGATAATTAGGAAAAACTTCCATTGACAATGTCCACTAAAAGAATAAGGTATCTAGTTATAAACTTAATCAAGGATGCAAAGGACCTGCACACTGAAAACTACAAAACATTGCTAAAAATCAAAGAAGACCTAAATAAGTTGAAAGATATTCTGTGTTCATGGATAGAAGTAAGATGTGAATTCTACCCAAATTGATCTACACATTCAATGCAATACTGATCAAAATTGTAACAGCTTACTTTGCAGAAATGGAAAAGCTGGTTGTTCCAGTTTGCTAATGCTGCAGTTATGCAAAATTCCAGAAATGGATTGATTTTTATAAAGGGGGTTTATTTGATTACAAATTTACAGTCTGACGGCTATGAAAATGTCCAAATTAAGGCATCAACATGAGTATACCTGCACCAACAGAAGGCCAATAGTGTCTGGAAAACCCTTATCTAGGAAGGTGCATGGTTGGCATCTGCTGATCCTGGGTTGTGTTCCAGCTCCTCTCCCAGCTCCTGTGCTTTCCTCAAAATGTTGCTTTTGGGATGTTTTGTCCTCTCCTAGCTTCTCTGAAGCCATCATTGGGCTAACATCCACAAAGTGTCAGCAAAAGTCTGCTTTCACTGACCATCTCCAAAATGTCTTTCTTGGCTGCTGTCCAAAATGTCACTCTCAGCTGCTCTGAGCTCCTTCTGTCTGTGAACTCTTTTATAGCACCCTAGTGATTTAGTGGGGTAACACTTCCATGGAAATTACCCAATCAAAGGTCCTACCCACAGTTGATTGAGTCACATCTCCATGAAAACACTCAAAGTATTCCAACTTAATCAACACTAATATTAACATCTGCCCCCACAAGATTGCATTAAGGAACATGGTATTTTGGGGAATATAATATATCCAAACCTGCACACTGGTCATCATATTTATTTGGAAGGCAAAGAGACCTTGAATAGCTAAAATCATCTTGATAAAGAAGAATGAAGTGGGAGGACTCACACTTCCTGACCTTGAAGATTATTATAAAGTGACAGTGATTAAAAGAGCATGGAACTGGCATAAAGGTGGACATATTGATCAATGGAATTGAATTGAGAATTCAGAAATATACCCTCATATCTATGGTCAATTGATTTTAGACAAGGCCCCCAAATCCACTGAACTGGGACAGAATAGTCTCTACAATAAATGGTGTTGGAAGAACTGGCTATCCATATCCAAAGGAGTGAAAGAAGACCCCTACCTCATACCCTAAACAAAACTAACTCAAAGTGGATCAAAGACCTAAATATAAGAGCCAGTACCATAAAAGCCTTAGAAGAAAATATAGGAAAACAATTTAAGACCTAGTAATAGGAGGTAGCTTCATAAGCCTTACATTCAAAGCACAAGTAATGAAAGAAAAAAATAGATAAATGGACCTCCTTAAGGATGAAAACTTTTATGCTTCAAAGGGCTTTGCCCAAAGGGTGAAAAAGCAGTCACCTCGATGGAAGAAAATATTTGGTAACCACATATCTGATAAGGGTTGATATTCAGAATATATAAAGAAATCCAAAAACTCAACAATAAAATGTCAAACAACCCAATTTACAAATGATAAGAATAGACATTTTTTCCAAAGAGGAAACACAAATGGCTAAAAAGCACATAAAAATACATTCACCTTCACAAGCTATTAAGGGAATGCAAATCAAAACCAAAATAAGATATCTTCTCACACCTATTTAATAGGGTCATATCAAACAAGCAGGAAAATAAAAGTGTTGGAGAGAATGTGGAGAAATTGTGTCCCTTATTCACTGCTGGTGGGAACGTAAAATAGTACAGCTGCTGTGGAAGACTGGAAGTTCCTCAGAAAACTAAATAATGAGTTATCCAATGTTCTGGCAATTCTGCTACTCAGTATATAATGAGAATATCTGAAAGCAATGACATAGACATTTGTACACTGATATTCATAGTGACATTATTCATAATTTCCAAAAGATGGAAACAATCCAAGTGCCCAACAAACAACGAATAAATAAAATATGGTTTATACATAGGATGGTATATTACTCAGCAGTAAGAATTAATGAATTCCTGAAGCACTTGATTACATGGGTGTACCTTTGGGACATTATGCTGAGTGAAATAAGTCAGACACAAAAGGACAAATATTGTATGATTAAACCAATATGAACCAATTAGTATTGGAAACTCATATTCATAAATCTTATAATATAGGTTACCAAGAGATGGAATGAGGCTACAAAGGGGGAGCTGTTGCCTAATATGTGCAGAGTTTTTAAGGATGTTGAGATAAAATGTTTGGAAATGGATAGAGGTGATGGTAGCTTGTTATTGGTATTATAAATAATAGTTCTGAATTTTAGGTGGATATGGTTGAAAGAGGTAGTTTAGAGTCAGGTATGTCAGCAGAAGGAAAGCTAGAGCTTAACACACAGGATTGTATAACACAGTGCACCTTGTGGATGATGATTAGGATTAACATTACATATATAAATAAGTTCTTTCATGAACTAGTATAGAGGTATGTCACTTGTTCAAAGAGCTAATAATAGAGTGGTTATGGGGATAAAAGTATCTATTGCAACCCACAGATTATAGAAAACAGTGATATCTTAAGATTCTTTCATCTAATGCACTTTACCAATACTATGCAACAAGAATAGTATTGGTGAGTGTTCTGGGTATTCTTCATGTAATGTCTGTTTGTTATTTTTATTTTTGGAATAATGGAAATGTTCTAAAATTGATTGTGATTATTATTTTCCAACTAGGTGATGATACTGTAGACATTGATTGTATACTTTGGACAGATTATATAGTGAGAGACTATATCTCAATAAAATGTGCAGTTTAAATAAAAATAAAAAATAAAAAGTAATGATATCATTTTTGTACTTTCCCCCAGTCCTCGGTACATGTCAAAATATATTCCCTCAAGGAAATTTGAAGTTGACTGTACTGAAGTCCTTCATTCCCACTTATCAGGCTCCCCCACCTAGGGAAACACAAGTTCCTGCCACCCAGTTGGACTCTTGCCTTGGAGAAATCATCTTCCTTCCCTCCACAGCTGGTCATCTTGCTCCAATGGTGAATCATATCTAATTTGCAGGCCGATACTCTGTATATAGATTGTGAGATAAATGCCAAGAGGAGTGCATGACCTTCAAGTTCATGGCTGACTACAAAGGAAAAAAAGGTACCTATTCATGGTCAACCAAAGGAGGAGTGTTTTGAACATAGAAAAAATTAATGGCTCTTCAACACTGAAGGAAGCATACCTGGCACTGTGCCAAAGAAAACAAGATCCTCCTGTTGATGATGTCCATGTCCAAGTTGAAAGACATCATGTAGAGTTCTTGGTTATTTAAACCATGCAGAAATTAAAATATTGTTTAAAGAATCCAATAAAAATAAGCTCCACCAGAACACTTTAAATGCTTTGTGAATAGTTTCAAACCCCAGCTTTGTTCTTAGGGCAGAAAACTCACTTAGACTTTTTATAAATTCAATTTTATTGCTACATACTCACACACCAAAAAATCCATCCAAGTATAGAAGAATCATAATATAGTTGTGCATTCTTCATTGCCACAATCAATTTGAGAACATTTTCTTTACTCTTATCAAAAAATAATTAAAAATTAAAAAATTAAAAAAAAATAAAGACTAATCAAAACATGCCATATCACTTATCCCCCTATTATTTATTTATTTTTGTCTTTATTTTATTGTTCATTTGCCCATTCACTGCATCCATGGAGTAACAGCCACAAGGTATTCACAGTCACACAGTCATAGGATAAAAGCTATGTAGATATACAGTCATCATCAAGAATCAAGGTTACTGCATTAGAGTTCAGAAGCTTAAAGTATTTTCATATAGCTATTCTAATACATTAGAAAATTAAATGAATATATATATATATATATATATAATGCATAAGAATATCCTCCAAATGAACTCTCAACTCTATTTGAAAACTCCTGGCACTGAAACTATATTGTTACATTTCTTTTTCTTTTTCCCTTTTGGTCAAGAAGGCATTGTCAATCCCATGATGTCAGGATGAGACTTATCTCTGGGATTCATGTCCCACATTGCCAGGGAGAGTTACACCCCTGAGAGCCATGACTCATGCAGGGTAGAGGGTAGTGAGTTAATTTACAGAGTTGGCTTAGAGATAGAGGCCACATGTAAGCAACAAAGAGATTCTCTGGGGGTGATTCTTAGGCATAATTATAAGTAGGCTTAGCTTCACCATTGAAGAGATGTTTCATAAGGGAAAGCCTCTAGATCAAGTTCTTTGCCTATTAAATTGGGAGCCCATATTGCTTAAGAGAATAGTAGGAATCCCCAGGTGGAGAAGTTTAACAGTTCAACACTTTCCCCAAGTCCCTCAAGGGACTTCACAAGTGCATTCTTTTTTCTGCCCAAAATATTATGGGATGTATTGAGGTATTACATTAGTCTATACAGAATAACAAGGTCTTATTCCATATTCTAGGTTCCATGTAATTATGTTGTTTTAATAAACTGACAAGACAGGTTAAATTAGATAATCTGTTACAGAAAATAAAAATGTTGTACCAAATGAACCTCTTTTCCTTTGGTCTCACAAAGTTGGAGTTTTAAAATACAGCCAATATCATCCTTTAACCTGTATTCTAGTTTAACTTAGTCATAACCAAGTCCATTGCATTCATATATGTAATGGTAATTTGATATCTTTTTCATCTTCTTTAACAGTTGCTCTTTGGAGTAATGCTGACTATCAGGGCTGCAGAAATCTAACCCTCAGTCTCAGGTGCCACACAGATACCCAAATTTCCAGAGAACTACCAGATTATACACAAACAGCTCAGTATCTCAGAATTTAATAATAGTTAAAAGTCAGGAATAGATGTGACTTCCATAAGAGCTTACAATCTAGGAATTTTTACAATATGCTTTATTGAACATTCTGTATTCCTCAATCATGATTGCTCAATTTCTGACACATTCTATCCCCATACTTCCTATGCTCTCAAATTCAATTCTTAGCATTTGCACATTATGGTTAGTTAATATTGTGGATACTTACAATATTTGTCCCTTTGTTTTTGGTTTATTTCACTCAACATATTCTCCTCAAGATTCAATCACCTGGTTTCATACCTCATGAATTCAGTCCTTCTTGCAGCAGGTCAATGTCCCATTTTGTGTATATTTCACAGTTCACACTTCCATTCATCCATCAATGTACCCTTAGGTCATCTCCATCTTCAATGTAGAAATGAAAACTCTGCCAGTTTGGATATATTTTGTCCCCCACAAAGCCATGGTCTTTTAATCCAATCTTGTGGGATATTTGGATTAGGTTGTTTCCACAGATATGTGACTCATCCAACTGTAGGTGATAAATTTGATTAGATCATTTCCATGGAGGTGTGTCCTTGCCCATTCAACATGGGTCTTGATTAATTTACTGGAGTCATTTAAAAAGAGCCCCACAGACCCAGGTGCTGCTGATGCTGATGCTTAGACATGCCAAGAGATGCTAGCACTGAGTTTGTTCCAAGGAAGCCAAGAGAGACAAACCCAGACACATTTTGGAGGGTGCCATTTTGAAATGCAGGTGCTGAAACACAACCTGTGACAGGCAGATGGCTGCCACATGCCTTTCCAGCTGACAGAGGTTTTCTGGACACCATCAGCCATTCTTCAGTGGAGGTATACTTTTGTTGATGCCTTATTTTGGACATTATGGCCTTAGGAACTGTAAATTTGTAACCAAATATCCCCCCTTTTTAAAAGCCAATCTACTTCTGATATTTTGCATAATGGCAGCATTAGCAAACTGCAACAGATTTTGGTACAAGAAGAGTGAGGAGCTTCTGAGTTTGCAAATTCCAAACATGCTGACATGGCTTTTCAAATGGATAAGGGGAAGATTCTGGAAGAATTTTAAGGAGCTTGATAGAAAAGGCCTAGCTTGCTTTGAAGAGACTGTTGGTAGAAATATGGACTTTAAAAATACTTCTGATAAGGCCTTAAACAGAAATGATGAATGTGTCATTGTCAACTGTAAGAAAGGTGATCCTTGTTTTAAAGTGGCAGAGAATTTGTCAAATTTGAGTCCTGGTGTCAGATGGAAGGCAGAATTTGAGAGCAATGAGCTGGGATACCTAGCTTAGGGGATCTCCAAGCTAAAATTTGAAAATGCAGCTGGACTTCTCATTGTAGCTTATTGTAAAATGAGAGAGGAAAGAAATAAGCTGAGAATTGAAAGAGACCAGAAACTGATAGTTTGGAAAATTCTGGGCTTCCAGGTGTGGAACCTCAGAAGCTACAGCCCAACATGAGGAATTAACAAAACATGGAAACCAGCCACCATTTCAGTACAAGCCAGGATTGGAGATAGAAATATCCAGAAAGGATTTGTGGAAGGTCCTATTGCCTGACTACTTTAACCCCTGTGTGCTTCATGCAAAGCCAACAGATTTTTTGTGAGATCTTTATAGATGGAGCCACTGCTGGTCTGGACTGGAGAAGACAGACAAGGAACAAATTAAAGGAAAATTTTCTTCAAAGACAGCCATGGAGGTTGAGGTCTGGAGTCAACAGGTCTTGGGCTGGGAGACTGGAGTGGCCCACACACATGGAAAGGGTGGGCCTTCTGCCTCAGTGCTCAAGAAGAGTTCTGCCACCCCAGGCCTCAAAGAGGGTGGAGCACAGGCCCCAAAGAGGGTGGAGCACATTTCCAGGTGACTAGGGAGAGCCTGGCCACCACCCCACTGTTTTGAAGGGGTTAAACATGTGCCCCAGAGATGGAAAAGAATCTGAGTGCTTCCCCAATGTTTGGGAGGGTGGGGCTGAAAAGGTGGTCTCTGCAATATGTGGATATGTTGGAGCACTCACCCCAACATTTGGAGAGAAAAGGCCTGCTGCATAAGACTTTGGAAAGTGTAGTACTGCCTCTCTCTGAAACCCCAAGTCTGCAACACTGTTCTGCAAATGACTCTCAGACTTTGAAATCTAATGGAGTTTGCCCTGGGGGGTTTAGGAACTGTTTTGGTCCCTTAAACCCTGTTTTCCTTTCAGCTTCTCCTTATGGCAATGGGAATGTTTATCCTATGACTGTCCCTCATTTGCATATTGGGAACAGATAACTTCTAAGTTTCACAGGTCTATAGCCAGAGGGGAATTTTGCTTTTGGACAGACCATACTTGTAACTCATTTTTGATGAGATCTTGAACTTAACTATTGTTACGGAAATGATTTCAGTTTTTGTGATATTGTGATGGGATGAATATATTTAGTATATGGAAATATGTCATTTTGGGGTCCAGGGGGTGGAATGTGCCAGTTTGAATATATTGTCTCCCAAAATGACATTATCTATGATTCAATCTTGTGTGGGCCGAGGTATTATTGTTGATCAGATTGTAATTCTTTGAGTGTTTCCATGGAGATGTGACCCACCCAACTATAGATGATAACTCTGGTTGGATGATTTCCATGGAGGTGTGGCCCTGTCCACTCAGCATGGGCCTTGATTAGTTTACTAGAGCACTATATAAATTCAGACAGAAGGAGTGAGCTTGCTACAGCCAAGAGCAACACTTTGAAGAATGCACAGGAGCTGAGAGAGCAGCTGTAGCTGTGACAAACATTTTGAATACAGCCATTGGAAGCTGATGCAGAGACATTCTGGAGAATGCCATTTTGAAATGCAACCTGGGAGCAAGCAGATGCCAGCCACATGCCTTCCCAGTTAACAGAGCCTTTCCAGATACCATTGGCTATCCTCCAGTGAAGGTACCTGATTGTCAATGCATTACCTTGGACACTTTATAGCCTTAAGACAGTAACTGTGTAACAAAATAAACCTCTTTTCATAAAAGTCAATCCACTTCTGGTATTTTGCATAACTGCAGCATTAGAAAACTGGAGCAATAGCAAAAGAACAAAGTGGATGCACATCTTTCTGTAAAAGGCAAAATAAAACCATATGGAGTAAAATTTTAAATATAAAAATCAAACCATGGTAAAATATAATGTACTATTATCTATCAGACTGGGAGGAAATGATCTTTCTCTCAGTATCATAAAAGAAGAAACTGCAAAGTAAGTAAGTGGCAGGCTCAAAATAAATTAAAATTACATTCAAGAAAATGCCTGGCAACATTAACTATAACAACAAACACTGAAAATAATATACATGTGCAAGAGAGGGTATTAAGTAAATTTTTGTATTTCAGTGTGTTACAGCAGCATGTAAACATTTGTAAATGATGATCATTAAGACTAGATAAAATTATTGGGTATATTTATGAGACAAGGTCAAGATAAAATTATAGAAAATAGGTGCTTTTTTTTACAAACATATACACTTATATGTTCTAGAGGAAATACCTTAAATCATTTGATTGATAATGCACAGGGGTTTGGTTGTGTAGAATCAGGCAAATGGTTTAATCTATCTGGGTCTCAGTATCTTGTTAATAAAATGCTCATATCATTGGGAATATTCCATGAGACAGCATATTTGATGTGATTTGGTTCATAGCCATTGCTCAATATATCTGTTATAATTATAGAGAAAAATATTCATTGACTTCCCAGCACAATTTTGGGTACTGCAGACCTGACTCTACAGTCAAGGATACTACATTCCACTGAGGTAATAAACTACATGTTATTAAATAAATAAGAAAGAAATTTCCTTCATGTAGATGTAGGTACCATGAAAGAATAATGGCAAGCTGTGGTGTGGTATATGGGGAAGCTCCCTCTGTGCCTGATTCTGTCAACATTGATGTTATATGATATGATATATGTATATATATACACACACATATATATAGTGAGAGGGAGAGAGAGAGAGTCTCTGTAGGTGATTCTGTCAACATTGATATTATATCTGAACAACTTTCTCTTGGCTCTGCAAGGAAGAGCCCACTCTTCTTGGCTGAAGTCTACAGGTACATCATCAATATCACATATTCCTAAAACATGCTGATTATAGTTAATCCAGGGCCATCCTTCCCAATGTCCAAAGGATTATGATCAGGATGGCAGCAGTGGGAATATGATGACATATTACTAGAAAGCTCAGGCTGTTTGAGGTTCCAGTCTAATATTTCTCTGGATTGATCTGGAATATGCACATTCTTAACAGATTCTCTTCATTATAAAGTAATAGTGCAAAAGGTATTGTGTGAAAAATCCTAGCCATTCCATCAATAAACTTCCAACAGGCTTGTGACTTCCAGCTTCTTGATAATAAAATTTGTACTTGAGAATCTGTAATTAACATACTGCTCCTCACTAATTTCAAGTAGATATAAAGGTTCACCACAAGACAAGCAATATCCTTGTCCTACAATTTTTTAACAGTGTCTATGGTAGATTATTGGCCCACACAAATAATCATTTGTGAAATTGTCTTCCCATTTGTTAGGAGAGTCAAGACCCAATGTACTAATGTATAAAGTGCTTCCAATCTAATAAACACTTTTTAAATTGAGGTGATAGGTCTCATTATTTAAAGTTGCAAAAATATTGAATGAATAGCCAGAATTCTTAAGAAATGAATAGATTTCTTAGAAAATTTGTATCAACAGGAGTTGCCTCTCATCTCTACATGTCTGAGGATTCATTTTATGATATAAGGGCAAAGAGTTTAGAAACTTAGCCAGGAGCTCTTCAGACAGCTGAAATAAAAGACTGACCTAGCTTGCAGTGGTATGAAGTCTGCCATTTCCAGTTTTTCTGGGAACTACAAAGATTCCATTATCATTATTTTGCTCATATTTTCATCTGTCTCTCTGATTAAGGGGAATATAAGACTCTTGATTGGTTCTGACCATATCAAGTCCTTCAAAAACTGACAGAGCATGGTAAATTTACTCTATCTACAACACTACTCCACAAACACATCCAAATGTGTGGAAATAGCACTCTCTTTCCAGTCCTTCTAATTTTCATATTTGAACAAAGGTTAATAAGGAGTAAAAATGGATGATTGTGGCCAAGGCTGCTATGGGAGGTTTTCATTTTTTTTTAAGCTTTGCAAATATTGAAATACACCCTGTGCTAATTTGGATGTATCATGTCCCCCAAAATTCCATGTTCTTTGATGCAATCTTGTAGGACTGATATATTAGTATTCATTAAGTTTGAATCCTTTGATTGAGTGTTTCCATGGAGATGTGAATCAGCCAACAGTGGGTAATGCCTTTGATTCAATAATTTACATGTAGGTGTGGACCTGCCCATTCAGCATGGACCTTGACTAGTTTACTAGAGCCCTGTATAAGAGCTCAAGCAGAAGGAGATTGCTGCTGCAGCTTACAGAGACATTTTGGAGACAGTCTTTGAAAGCAGACTTTTGCTCTGGAGAAGCAAATGCCCCAAGAGTAACAGTTTGAAGAAGACATAGGAGCTGAGAGAAGAGCTGGAATGCAACACAGAATCAGCAGATGCCAGCCACATGCTTTCCCAATTCACAGAGGTTTTTCAGATGTCAATGGCCTTTGTCTAGTGAAGGTACCCTATTGTTTATGCCTTACCTTGGACACTTTATGGCCTTAAGACTGTAACTTTGTAAACAAATAAACTCCTTTTAAAAAATCCAATCCATTTCTGCTTTTTTTTTTTTTTGCAAAACAGAAGAATTAGCAAACTGGAACATAACCTATACAAGCATTAATAAGTTTAAAATTTGAGGAAATAAATGATTTATTGTGGTCTTCTCTGGCCTAAACTGTGCTCATGCTCCCCTTGAAACTGTATGACTTTCAACTGCAAAACATGTAACATTGGGTTGGTAGAACTCATCTGATGAAGCATTAGCCTCATTACTGACTCTAAACTTCTAGTCTTACTCATTTTTATATAATTCCTAATGTCCTGGAAAGCAAGGAACCCAAACTTCTAACATTTACAAATTTAAAAAAGAGTATTTATAGAATTAAACCCATGTGATTTAAAAATTTTTCAATTTCATGTAATTCATATAAAACTTTGTCAAATTGGAGTAGTTTAATATTGTTAGTTAAATGAAAACAGCTATGTCTTCTGAGTTTCAGTGTTAAGTACAATTAAAGCATAGAATTTAATTCTACTGGGCTATGTTCTTCCTACATTTATATAGGTTTAATGATTAAATAAGCTAGCATTATATATTTGAGATAATAAAAATGTAAATTTTTGTTTAAACAGACTGAGTTATTTTGACAAACTTCATTTTAAGGATAATTGTGTTCTGTGGGATGTTGGCTTTAAGGATTATTGCAAGATCTGTTTTGGTAACATAAATATGTAAGGTATGCAGGATATGTTTTTAAGGAAAATGAGGGTATATTTTCCCTAAAAGAAAATAACTGGTTGTTGTAGAATTAGAAACAGGAATGTGTAGGACAAAATGGATGGATATAGAAAGTTATAGAAGGCTTGTTGGAAAGTTTTATTTTTTGTGGTTAAGGTTGGGTTAAAATTTGATAATTTTATAACATTTTTAAGAGATTTCCTGTCAGATGTATCTTCATGGAAAACTAGAATTTGGTTTTCATTGTTAAAATGAAAAAGTGTTCTCACATTATTGGTTTGCTCTTGGTGTGAAGTGTAAAATGTTTTTAATCATCTAAGTAAACTGCCTAGATGGAAACATTATATATCTTCTCAGAAAAATATACTTATTGATATTTATATTGACCTTATCATCCCTTATTGATTTAGACAATGCCTTCTCACTTTTAAAATAATGAAGACTTTTTAAAATCATGTTAGTTCCTGTATTTACTTTGAAAGCTTTTATTGTCACTTTGGTTAAATAAGGAACTAAATATTGTTTCACAATGACCCATGATCCTATTTAGGAAAATGTTCAAATGTAACAAGTTTTTGACATTTCCCTTCCCAAAATCAAGCCTTAAATGGCTTCTTCTGGATTTCAAACTGTCTTTTCGATTTTCCAGAGGGCCCTTGGAGAATAAAAAAAAAAGAGAGAGATTTGTCTCTTTCACCTTGTAAAAGGAGAGGTGTTAAAAATAGTTTTATTTGATATGAGTTTCATTGGAAGTGTTACCAAAATAAAAGGATTTTCTAACTTATGCTGGTTAAATTTCTATGGGTAATATATTATAAATATACACATTTTAAAAACTACATAAATTTCCTAGAGATTTTTTTCAGTGTCTACACTGTTGTTCAGATGTCCTAGTACTGGTCTTCTTGATTTAGACAAGTGTTGGACATAATCTCACCTACTCTTTCAAAGTGTTATACGCCACTGAAACAACAAAACTTCCTTCTCAATTGTATTATTTTTATAATGAACTTTCATCAGAACTTTTGCTTTTATGAAATTAATTAATTAACTGTGGCCATTACATGTCTTTTGCCATCTACAGACAATTTTTATTCTGATCTTCACAGAAAGCTCTTGCAACCAGCTACAGGCCAGTGAGCATCATGTTCAACAGACTATCCCAGAGACCCATGGAAAGGACCATGCTTAGTGCTTTTGTGAATGGGTTTCTAATGACATTGCTTAAGTAACTTTGAGAACATATCCCTGGACTGAGTCAAGATTCCAGAATTCTAATTCATGATATTGCTAAGACAAGATTGAGTGGATCAAGAACTATTGATCTAGGACTGTAAGAACTGGTAAGGGATGACTTAAGTTCTGTTTGGATTATTGCTGTCTTAATATTCTATTTTTTATATATAGGGTCTCCCTTATTCTTTTCCCTTTAGCTATCTATAATTCATAATCATTCATCTTTTTCTCCTTGCCCAGACCTTCCAGAATTTAGAAACTCAATGAATAGTCTTATTTTTATGGTAAAATAATTATTAGCATAGTTTCAATCAGAATCTGTCTTCCTTGTTAATAGGACATAATTGGAGACACTTGTTATATAACCAAAGCCTTGAGTGGAATGACATATTTGAGGATGATGCCCATTTAATCAGATGTGGCCACAGACTTGTGGAGCTAAAGTTGACTTTATGGAGCAATGCTTACAAAAGCCTCTTAGAAAATCCAGACTGGTACCTGACTTCATGATTCCCAGACTTAGAGGTCAGTAAATAAAGTTACTTCCTGGCAAGTATAGGAACCATATGATATTTTGGAGACCTTGAAAAAGGAGATTTCATCCTAATCTATAGGTACTCCAGGTGAAATCTGGTGTCAAGTTCTTGGCATGGTTTCCTAGCATAGAAAGGCTTTTAAAAGTCTAGAGTTTCCTTATGAAAACCACCAGGAAAGCAAACTTAAAAAAGATCTATATGGTAAATTCCCATTGTTGCTGCACATATACAAATAATTGGGCCAAGAGTAATAAAACCAGCCTTATTTTATGATGAAGGATAATCTTTTTCAGGTTATCTTTGACCAAGAGGAGGGTGACTGAAAAATTCTGTGTTTCATGGAAACTTTGGCACAACCTTTGGGTTACTAGATTCTGCTCCTGTTCATTGTTTAAGCTATTTTGTATCCCCTTTGTAAACTGCAGATCATTGCATGAATTTTGTTACCCATCTGTTAATTGGAGTGGATCCTGTGATCTTGCATGTATTGTCTACTCTAAATGCCAGTCAAAAAGCAAACAAGATCTTTTATATACCAGGCCTCAAACTGACAAAAGAGAGATAATATCCCCAATCTCTTGACCTACCTACAATAATATAGTGTTCCCCTCTTTCATGCACACCACCATATCTTTCCAAGGAACACATTACCTGGAGTAAGAAGTTTTAAATATACCTAAGGTTATTGTTCTAGTTTGCTAATGCTGCAGAATGCAAAACACCAAAGATGGATTGGCTTTTATAAAAAGGGGGTTTATTTGGCTACACAGTTACAGTCTTAAGGCCATAAAGTGTCCAAGGTAACACATCAGTAATCGGGTACCTTCACTGGAGGATGGCCAACGGTATCTGGAAAACCTCTGTTAGCTGGGAAGGCACGTGGCTGGTGTCTGCTCCAAAGTTCTGGTTTCAAAATGGCTTTCTCCCAGGACGTTCTTCTCTAGCAAGCTTGCTCCTCTTCAAAACATCACTCACAGCTGCACTTCTTTCCTTCTCTTTGTCAGCTCATTTATGTGGCTCCACTGATCAAGGCCCACCCTGAATGGGCGGGGCCACACCTCTATGGAAATATCCCATCAGTTTTCATCTACAGTTGGGTGGGGTGCACCTCTATGCAAACAACCCAATCCAAACATTCCAACTGAATCCCCACTATTATGTCTGCCTCACAAGATTGCATCAAAGAATATGGCTTTTTTGGGGGACATAATACATTCAAACTGGCACAGTTATGAAACAGAGTTTAATACCATCTTCAATGTTCTTCATGCCCTGCAGGCCAAAGTGTACAGTTGAACATCAGTGTGCTTGCATAACAGAGGTTCTAGATACGCTGACTGCTTGTGAACAATGTTGTATTCATGTTAATAAGTCTGGCACTGTGACAAATAACATGAATATATTAAAGGATAAGTTAAGTAGTTTAATGATTTCAGCTGCACTCAGACATTTCAATAGTCAGGCTTATTTCCTGACCCAGTGTCTTGATTTAATGAAATATGGGGCAAACTAGTGTGCTTTGGATTGATATGATTTTAATTGTGATTATTAGCCTGTATGTTTTTATTTCTTGTGCAAACTGTGTTTCATAATTCTGTTCAAATTCCTTGCCACCCTCAGGATAGATGTTTTCTCTTAATATAGTTAACCAAAAGGAAATTGAGATGACTCTCTCTAGTGGTCTGAGACTAAAAATAAAATTAAAATAATAGATACCCTGTCTGAGAGAGGACGATACCCATAATACCTTCGAATGAGTAAGTAATCCCTCTCCAATATTCTTCAATGCAATTTGGCAGCCACTCAACAGACCTCACTGCAACCAAGAAAGGAAACAAACACACACAAAATAGCACAAGAAAAAAATGGAACAAAATGACTGACTAACCCTGCTCAAATGCCTGACAAGAAATCAATGCTCATGACCAGTGTTTTGGTCAAGTTTCCAATGACATTATAATTGAGAAGACTTACAATGACTGAATCATTACATGATTGCTTTTTTCCTAATTTCTAGCATATTGTAGAATAGCCAAAAGGAAATATCTGAAATTACTAAAACTGAATTGCAAATTTTAAACACCCTTTGACTCACCCCATTATCCTATTCTAAAACTTTAGAGTCTTATGAACACAAAGACAACCCACTAAAGGAAATTTCATCATCCCAGAACTACACACTGACTTGTTACTCTAATGGTTAGTGTAGTTCCAGCTTAACTTCACTCCTTTATATTTGTAAAACATAGTCCTTGTAGTGGTAAAACTCCATCTTCCGTTGTTTGACTCCACAAAAACTAAACTCCTTAGACTCAGAGAAACAGATTTTAGGCTAATAGGTCATCTGAACTCCATGCTTTGTGCAGCAATAAACACTTTTCCTTTTGAAACCCTGGTATCATATATTTGCTCTTATACCCATTGGGCAGAGTACCCAGATTTCTTCAGTATCAAGATCATTGGAATAAAGACCAAAAGCAGGGAGAGTAAGTAAAATAAAACAGCCACTTGCATTGAGTTTTGCCAGGAGAGTATCTTCTTCTCAGAAGGGTTTCTGCAAAAGAAAAAAGCAGTTGACTTGTAGGGGTTTTCAGAGAAAATGGAGCACACTCTGTAGACTGCTGATAAGCAACAAATGGTGATAACAATCCTTTTGGTCCAGGACAGACAGCTTATCAGAATGGACAAGCATACCATACTAATCAATGTATATCTCCTCCCAAATTTGCAAGTACACCCCCTCATATAAAATGAAAAATTCATGTCAGCCAATCAGAACATTTCTGCCCTTGTCTCTGCATTCACTCCATTTGAGCTTTCAATTTCCACTTGTTCAGTGGAGTGCCCTTCTACTTTCTGCCTAATTAATGAATCACTCAATAAAGCTGAGAGGTCCTAAAAGGCAAAAAAGTTTTCCTTTTCTCACTTCAAAAATTGAAGTCCTGTATCCAACTTCTTACCACTTCCAAAGCCTTTGTTGTACTGAGTTCATCAAATATTTCCCCTTTAATAAATCTTGCAAATATTGATATGGTGCTAAATAAACTCAAAGAGTATGACTCAGTCTTTTCTATGGAACTAAGAAGAATTGGACTATGACTTCCTTTGGGGAAGATTTTGCCTAGGATTCTCTTACATCACAGTCACCTGACTTTGTTCAAATTACTCTGATTACTCCTTCCCAGGGTTCTCCATTAGGTACTCCTCAAATAATGTTATTGAAACATCTCAACAATTGATTCTAGACTTTATCCTCTCCTCTTTTCATATGATGTACTACAATATGACCCATTTATTCTAGCCATTACATTTCCTTCATTGCCAATTCTCATTACATAACTGTCACCTCAATTTAATTCCTGAGCTTTTATCTCTATATGTCTGTGTGTTATGTAAGGGTAAATACAAATTTAAAAATAGGAATGGCTTAATTCTCCCTGTGGAAGTTAAGAGAGGAGACTTCCTCCTTCTTCCCATCTCTCTTAATATTTACACTTGAAAACACATAATTGTAAGTTCTCCTACTCTGTCCTTTTGAAATGAATGTCAGTTTGTATTGTATATATAAAGTTAAACAAATCTCACAAATTTCATGATGAAAGAAGGGAGTCATTTCTTTAAAATATAATCAGATGGGACTTCTGGGAAGAAGGTAGATTAGGACAGACAGGGTGAAATTCTCCATGAAAAAAGACTAGATAAAGGGCAGAAAGTGCTTCAGAACAGCAGTTCAAGGGTACCACCAGCTGGGCAGGGCCTTCTACACTACATAGTGGGGACTCATCTGGGAGGCAGAGAGACTGCAATTGAAAGGATGTAGTGAGTGTGTTTGGCCTGGACTGCCACCAGGGATGGGAGGCTAGAGGATGGGAGACAGGAAATAACCTTCATTGACACATGACTGATTGCTCCCATGCTGGGGACTGGTGGCTGAAGCCAGCCACTGAGCATAAGAGTGAGCAGCTTTCCACACCACATGCATCCATTCCAGCAGTTGGCTGAGTAGAAAAACCTTCACAGTGTCATGGCCAAGAGCTACTGTTCCAGGGACTAGTGGCTAAAGCTGTCCACTGAGCACAAGAGTGAGAAGTTTTCTAAGCCCCATGCACCCATTTCAGCTGTTGGCTGAGGAGATAACCCTTCACAGCACTGCAGCCAAAAGCTCCCATGAGGGAACACCAGGGACTTGCAGGCAAATAGGAAACAGGGACTGCAGTGCATTTGAACTGGACAGTGAGATGCACAGCTCCACAGCCACATCATGGACCAATCACAGCCCAAGGAACTTCCAGGACCACTGTGCCCTGCAGCAGAATCCCTGCCAAACTGCACTGGGCCTGCTACCTCCCACAGTGCTGGCAGTCCCAAGTGCAAATAGAGAACTGGTGGCTGATTCAATTTCCATTTTGGTTGGACACTGCCTGGTGCACAGGTGAAGTTGGGGGAGAGCTTGCCTGAGAGTAAGAGATGGATCTAAAGTGCCATCTGCTGATAAGACAGTGTAAGTGCATTCCACCAAGCTGTAGTTCTGCCAGATTATAGACAAATGTTCAAATAATGCTGCATATCCCAAAATAATCTTATCAAGATAAGCAAATGACATGATGCTGAGGCCAACAACAGAAAATCATAAAGCACATGAAGAAACAGGAAGACATTGACAGGAGTGACATCATCAACATGGTGATATAAACAGCTACTGAAAACTCCTCTCCAGAGATCCAATGAAAAAAGGACAATTCTGGATTGTTTGAAACTCTGGAGGAGGATATAGACTGGACAAGAACCCTGCAAATGCCAAACTGAAGAAAGAGAAGAAATATCAGGTAGGAATATTTTGTCCCAGACCAGCCAGTCCTCTCCCAGCTGAGAGGGTTATGGAATTCCTGGCATTGGTGTTGTCTGACTTTTTAATTTAATTTAATTTTTATTTTTATTTTTATTGCATTTATTTATCATTTTTTTCTTCTTTCTTCTCTTTTTTAGCCTCTTCCTCTTTCTTTGTGGAAGAAAGGGAAATGTTCCCATATACATAGTGGTGGTGAATGCATAGCTATGTGATTACACAGGGAACCATTAATTGTTTACTTAGGATGGAATGTATGGTGTGTGAATAAAACCATCTAAAAATAAACAGAGGTATACATGTGCTGGAGACAATGTGGAGAAATGAATATACCTAATCACCATTAGGGGGAAGTAGAATGGTGCAGCCCATCTGGAGGGCAGTGTGGTGGTTTCACAGAAAGCTAAGCATGAGGTTGCTATATGGTTCTGCAACCTTGTTATTGGATATATACTTGGAAGAACCAAAAAAAGGACATGAATGGACATTTGTGCAGTGACGTTTATGGTAGCAATATTCATGATTTGCAGAGGATGGAGATGGCCTGAGGGTACATCAAATGATGAAAACAATGGCAAACTGTGGCATATACATACAATGGAATAATGAGTTACTACAAGAAGGAAGGAAGTTGTAAGATGAATGGGCATTGAGGACAGTATGCTGAGTGAAATGAACCAGGAATGAAAAGAAAGAAATTATAATGCCTCACTAATATGGACTAATTATAATGTGCTAGCACCTAGAGTTGAATTTGAGAGTATAGGTTATCAGGGGAAGGCTTATTGTAAAGGTTCCTAGACTGTAAGCTCTTAAAGCAGCTACATCTATTCCCAAGTTGTAATGGCTATTTATAAATTATGAGATACTGAGCTATTTATATGAAACCTGGTCAATCCCTGGAACTTTGGGTATCTGTGTGACACCTGAGACTCAGAGCCAGGGTCTGGTAGCTGTGACTTTCAGCATTAACCCATATAGCAAAGGTTAAAGAGTCTGAAAAAGAGATCAGTCTTCAATTAGAGATATTAATGAAATGGACTTGGTTAGGACTAGGGTAAATAAGACTAAAGGGTAAAGGCTGATATTGACAGTGTTTTAGAACTACAACTTCTGTGTGAGAACAAATGAAGAGATGTATATTAGAGGCAAAATCTATATTTTTGTAACACACTATATAATTCAACTTGTATGGTCAGTTTACTCAAACACCATAATTACATGGAAATTTGAATAGGGAGTAAAACCTTTTGGTATGCACAGGTTAGTGTGAAGCCCTGAAACATCCCAGAGTAATTTGGGAAGAGAATAAAAATGTATTTGAAAACCCCCTTGAGGGACTGAGGGACAATATGGAAATAATAAACTTCCCCACCTGAGGAATTAGAAGCACTGGGGACTACAAATTAAGATGAATGAGCACTCGATCTTGAGTCTTGCCTTATGAAGTTTGTAACTGCAAAGGAGAGGCTAAGCTTACTTAAAATTGTGCCTAAGTTTCACCCCCAGAGAATCTCTTTTGTTGCTCAGAGGTGGCCTTTATCTATATGCCAACTCTATGGGCAAACTCACTGCTCTCAACACTCTGTGGTACATGACTCCCAGGGGTAAATTTTCCTGGAAATGTGAGACATGACTCATGGGTATGAGCTTGGCTCTTACATTGTGGGATTGAGAAAGACTTCTTATACCAAAAGGGGGAAGAGAAAGAAAACAAAATAAATTTTCAGTGGCTGAGAGGCTTCAAATAAAGTTGAGATGTCATTCTGGATGTTATTCTTATGCATAATATAGATATCCCTTTTTGGTTTTTAGTGTATTGGAATAGCTAGAAGAAATACCTGAAACTGTTGAACTGCAACCCAGTAGTCTTGATTCTTGAAGATGATTGTATAATTATATAGCTAAGACAGTACAACTGTGTGATTGTGACAACCTTGTGGTTCACACTCCCTTTATCCAGTGTATGGACAAATTAGTAGAAAAATTAGGACAAAAAGTTAATGACTATGATGGGCATATGAGATGCTTTGGGTGTTCTTTTTTGCTTTCATTTACATTCTTATGTTTTTTTGTGTGTGGTAATGAAAATGTTCAAAATTTGATTGTGGTGATGAATGCACAATTATACAAGGTACTGTGAATAATTGACTGTACACTGTGGATGATTTTATGGTTTGTGAATATATCTCAGTAAAATTGTATTTAAAAAGAAGATATGGACAACCCAAATGACAAATTAAAAAGCCAGAGTATAGACAGACCTTGGAGAAATTAATCAAAGAAATACACATAAATCTCCAAAACAACTTCAATGAGTTGGTTAAGGACATAAAACAAATCAAGAAGACTCTAGAAGAGCATAAAGAAGAATTTGAAAGAGTAAATTAAACAACAGAAGATCTCATGGAAATAAGAGTTATTATTGACAAAATTAAAAATATACTAGAGACACACAACAGCATATGAGAAGTGGAAGAAGAAAGAAAGTGAACTAGAGGACAGGATAATTAATGTGAATGCACAAACAAACAAATGTTGAAGATAATTGAAAAATTTAAAATGGATCTTAGGGAAATTAAGGAACCATGAAGCACAAAATATAAGAATCATTGGTGTCGCAAAAGGTGAAGAGAAAAGGGCTAGGAAGAGTATTAGAAGACATAGTTGGGGAAAACTTCCCAGCCCTTCTAAATGACATAAATACGCAAATCAAAGATGCCCAATGCACTCTAAAGAGTGCACTCCAAAAGATCTACCAATCAAATTGTCAAATGCTGAAGAAGTAGAAACTTCTGTAGGCGGCAACAGAGAAGCGATTCACCACATAGAAGGGAAACTACATAAGACTGAATACTGATGAATCAGCAGGCACTAAGGAGGCAAGAAGACAGGGTTATGACATTTTTAGGATTCTGAAAGGGAAAATTTACCAGCCAAGAATTCTTTATCCAGCAAAGCTCTCCTTAAAAACCAAGGGGCAGTATAAAATTTTCACAGGCAAACAAATGCTGAGAGAATTTGTTAACAAGAGACCTGCTCTGCAAGAAATATTAAAGGGAATTCTACCAGCTTAGAAAACAAGAAAGGAGAGAGAGGTCTGGAGAATGGCACAGAACTGAAAAGTATTAATAAGGGAAATGTAAAGGGAAAATAAAGAAAGAGAATGGAAAACAGATACAGTAAATAAAAAATTAAAACCAAAGTATAAGATCATTGATTCAAGAACTGCCTTCACAGTAGTGATATTGAATATGAATGGATTAAACTCCCCCAATTAAAAGATATACATTGGCAAAATGGATTAAAATGTATGACCCATCAATATGCTGTTTACAAGAGACTCATCTTAAACCCAGTGCCACAAAGAGATTGAAAGCGAAAGAATGGAAAAAAGTATGAGATGCAAGCTGTAGCCAAAAGAAAGCAGGGGTATCAATACCAATATCAGACAAAATAGACTTTATATACAAAAATATCATAAGAGACTAAGAAGAACACCACATATTAACAACAGGGACAATTTACCTGGAGAAATAATCAAAAATGTTTATACACCCAAAGATCCAAAGTACATGAGAAAAATATTGGCAAAACTGAAGGAAGCAATAGACATTTCAATAATAATTGCAGGAGACTTCAATACAACACTCTCTACTATAGATAGAACAAGCAGACAGCAGACTAATAAAGAATTGTGAACCTACATGATATGATGTTTAGACTTAACATATATAGAGAGAACATTGCATCCAAAATTATCAGGATATATATTCTTCTCTAGTACTCATTGAATATTATCCAGGATAGATCAAATGCTGGGACACAAAACAAGCCTCAATAAATTTAAAAAAAATTGAAATTATTCAAAGCACAAAATCTGACCATAATGGAATGCAACTAGAAGTCAATAACCATCAAAGAACTAGAATGTTCACATATAGGTGGAGGTAAAACAACATCCTATATTAATGGGTCAAAGATGAAATTATGAGAGAAATTCCTCATAATTCTAGAGACGAATGAAAATAATACAACATATCAAAATCTATAGGATACAGTGAAGGCAGTGTTGAGCAGGAAATTTATAGCTCTAAATGCATATATTAAAAAGGAAGAAAGAGCTAAAATTATCAAACTAATGGAATAACTGAAGAAGCTAGAAAATGATCAGAAAACTAATGGGATGCAGCAAAAGCTGTCCTGGGCAGGAAATTTATAGCCCTAAATTCATACATTAAAAGGGAAGAAAGAGCTAAAATAATAGAACTAACAGAATAACTGAAGAACCTAGAGAATGATCAGGAAACTAACCATAAAGCAAGTAAGAGAAAAGAAATAACAGAGATTAAAGCAGAAATAAATGATATGGTGACCAAATAATAGAGAAAAAATAAAACCAAAATCTGGTTATTTGAGAACATTGAGAAGATTGACAAACACAGCTAGACAGACAAGTCAAAAAGAGAGAAGACCCAAGTAAACACAAATGAAGAAACTAAAAAATCATAAGAGGATACTATGAACAATTATCTGCCAACAAACCAGACAATTGAGGAAATGGATAAATTCCTGGAAACACATAAAGAGCCTAGATTGACTCTAGAAAAAATAGAAGACCACTGTAAACCAATCACAAGTTAAGAGATCTAATCAGTCATCAAAAACTCCCTACAAATAAAAGCCCAGGTTCAGATGACTACACAAGGAAATTATGCCAAACTTTCCAAAGAGAACTGACACCATTCCTGCTCAAACTCTTTCAAAAAAATTGAAGAAAAAGGAAAAGTACTTAACTCATTTTATTAAGCTAATATCACTCTAATACCAAAACCAACTGAAGATGTTACAACAAAGGAAAACTACAGGACAATCTTCCTAATGAATATAGACGCAAAAATTCTCAACAAAATACTTGCAAATAGAATCCAAAAACACATTAAAAGAATCATACACCACAACCAAGTGGGGCTCATTCCAGGCATGCAAGGTAGTTCAACAAAATAAAATCACTCAGTATAATACAGTCCACTAACAAATTGAAAGGGAAAAATCAAATGATCTTCTCAATAGATGTAGAAAAAGCATCCAACAAAATTCAGCATTGTTTATTGATAAAATCACTTCAAAAGATAGGAACTGAAGTAAACTTCCTCAATATGATAAAGGGCTTTTATGAAAAACCCACAATCAGCATACTCAATGGAGAGAGACTGAGAGACTGAAAGCCTTCCCCCTAAGATTGGGAATGACACAAGGATGCCTCCTGTCACCAATTGTTATTCAACATCATTCTAGAAGTTCTAGCCAGAGCAATCTGGCAAGACAAAGAAATAAAAGGCATCCAAATTGGAAATACAGAAGTAAAAATGTCATTATTTGCAGATTATATAATGATAGATTTGGAAAATCCTGAGAAATCAATGACACAGCTACTCAAGCTAATAAACAAATTCAGCAATTTGGCAGGATACAGGATTAATGCACAAAAGTCAGCAATGTTCCTACATACTAGAAATGACCTAACAGAAGATATACACAAGAAAAAACTTCCATTCACTATAGCAACTAAAAAACTCAAGTAACTAACAATAAACTTAACCAAGGACGTAAAAGACCACTACACAGAAAATTACATAACTTTAGTAAAAGAAATAAAAGGGGACAAAAATAGGTGTAAAGATATTCTGTGTTCATTGATAGAAAGGCAAAATGTCCTTAAGATATCAATTCCACTAAACTGACCTATAAATTCAGTGCAGTCCCAATCAAAATTCCAACAACTTAATTTGCACACTTGGACAAGCTAGTTATCAAATTTATTTGAAGGGAAAGGGGCCTTGAATTACTGAAAACATTCTAAAAAGAAGAAAAAAGTGGGAGTACTTACACTTCCTGAATTTAAAGTCTACTATAAAGCAACTGTAGTGAAAAGTGTAATGTGTTGGTACAAAGATAGACATATTTGCCAATGGAGTCAAATCAAGTGTTTGGAAATAGACCCCTAGATCTATGATTTTTTATAAGGTCCCCAAATCCACTGTACCAGGACAGGAAGACTCTTCAACAAATGGGCTGGAAGAACTGGATATTCATATCCAAATGAATGAAAGAGGAAACCCTACCTCACACCCAGTACAAAAATTAACTGAAAGTGGGTCAAAGACCTCAATATCAGAAACAGTACCATAAAACTAGAAGATAATGTGGGGAAATATCTTCAAGACCTAGTATTAGGAGGTAACTTTTAGACTTTACACACAATGCATAAGTAATGAAAGAAAAAATAGATAAATGGGGATTCCTCAAAATCAAAATTTCTGTATCTCAAAGTAATTTGTCAAAAAGGTGAAGAGGCAGCCAATGCAATGGGAGAAAACATTTGGAAGCCATATATCTGATGAGACTGATATCCTGCAAATATAAAGAAATCCTACAACTCAATGACCATAGTACAAGCAGCCCAATTAGGAAATGGGTGAAAGATATGAAAAGGCATTTTTCTGAAGAGGAAATACAAATAGCTAAAGAGCACATGAAAAAATGTTCATATTCACTAGGTATTACAGAAATGCAAATCAAAACAATGAGACATCATCTCACACCAATAAGAATGGCTGCCATTGAACAAACAGGAAACTACAAATGCTGGAGAGGATGTGGAGAAATTAGAACTCTTATTCATTGCTGGTTGGAATGTATAATAGTAAAGACACTGTGGAAGACAGTTTGGCAGTTCTTCAGAGAACTAGATATTGATTTACCCTATGGTCTGACAATTTCACTTCTTGGTATATGCCTAGAAGATCTGAAAGCAGTGACATAAATGGACATTTGCACCCTGATATTCATAGTGGCATTGTTCACAATTACCAAAAAACAGAAATAATTCAAGTGTCATTCAACAGATGATTGGATAAACAATATGTCTTTTATACATATGATGGAATACTATGCAGCAGTAAAAAGGAATGAGGTCCTGAAACACAACATGGATGAATCTTGAAGACATAATGCTGAGAGAAATAAGCCAGGCATGAAAGGAGACATATTTTATGTTGCCATTTATGAGAACTCCCTTAACAATGTAAAATCACTGTCTTATAATGTAGAATATAGGGGCCCTAGTGATAAACAGAAGCTAGTGAAGGAGAAATGATAACCTAATATATACAAACATGATAATGAGTGTGAACTTAAGGTATGAGAATGGACAGGAGTGATGATGTTCATTAATGGGATTATAAGTATCAGTGCTGCATTAAGGTGAACAAGACTGAAGGTTGTTTAAAGGCATGTAACTGACCAAGTAACTCTACAAATATGAATAATTGTTTTCATTACATACTTCTAAGGTATGACACTGGGACAAAGAGTTAACACTGAGTGGCATGTGGGAAAACTACCCATTTCATATTATAGACTATATTTAATAGGAATACCTTACCAGCATGACATTAATTCTAGGGATGAATAATTAGCGGCTGATAAGGCTCTGGGTTGTTTGTGTTATGATAATTGTTTAAAATTTAAAGTGATGATTGCACAACCAAGTGAAGATAATGTGAGACACAGGTTGCTTATCTGGGACAGAATAAATGTTATGTAAAATTCAGAACCCCCTAGTTAATAAGTCAAGCTCTCAATCTTGAGGGGTGCTCTTGTGAAATTTGGGCTGTAAATGGGAAGCTGAGCCCTCCTCTAATTATGCCTAAAAGACACCTACAGAAAACTTCTTTTGTTACACAGATATGGCCTTTCTCTCTGCAAGACAACTCAGCAAATAAATTCATTATCTTCCTCACTGCATGAGATGTGACTCCCAGGAGAGGGAATCTCTCTGGCAATGTGGGAAATGACTCCCATGAATGAGACTGGCCCTGGCATTTAGGGATTGAACATGAATTATTTACCAAAAGGGGAAACATAAAGGTAACAAAATAAGGTTATAGTGGCTAAAAGATTTCAAATAGAGTCGAGAGGCTATCCTGGAAGTTACTCTTATGAAAGTTCCATCTAGATACCCTAAATGGCCACAGTATGCTAAGCTCTAACCAGGATTTATTCCACAATGATGATTTTTTCATCCATAAATCACTTTGGATAAAAAAGTGGATATAAATGTCTGCATACTCTTTAGAGAGCTCAATAAACCAATTACATATTTAATTTTGTTTTAGAAAAATCTCTTTAAGAACTTAAATATTAGATTCCCAATATTTAAGTGGTGGGAAGATGGTGGTTAGGAGAGACAGGGTGAAAAGCATCTACATGTAAAATACTAGATTAAAGACAGAAAGTGTCCCAGAATATCAGTTCCAGTGATGTACCAGCTGGACAATTTCTGCTGAATCCACAGGGAAAATACACCTGGTGGAAACAGGAATCTGCATTCTGAAACAAGTGAGTGAGCCTGCTGGATAAGCAGCAGCCATGCTGTAGTCAGGGGAAACTGGGTGTTAGTGTTTGGAGTTGGACTAGTTTTAAAAACCCAAAAGCAGTGGCAGATATGGCAGTGAGAACCACACAGTGAAGCATGGCAGGAACTACATCCCCACAACATGTGGGCATGCCTCAATATATGGCATGGATGGTAGCCTTTCTTGCACCAGCTGCTAATTGTCTCAGAGCTAGGAAGGTGGAGGTTAGTGAAAGGGGAAAATAACCATGCCCCATACAGCCATCGGCATGGCAGACTGGGAATGCATCTGCCTGGCAAAAGTGTTGCAGCCCAGAGCTGCACCAAACAACCCAGTGCAACAGGAAGGTTTCCAGTAACTCACACACACACCACAATATCCAGCATGGATGATAGCCTTTCATGCAACTGCAGCTAATTGTCCTGGACCTCAGAAGGTGGAGGTGTGCAAAAAGGGGGAAATTAGCAAACCCCATACAGCCATCTTTCAGCAGGTTGGGATTGCCCCTACACAGCCCTGCAGCCCAAAAATTCCCTTGGAGGACAGCACTCACTCATGACATATAACAGTCTTCCCAAAGTAGAAGCCCTAGGAGGGCAGGCCTTGGAAGAGGAACCCACATGGTAGTCCCAGGGACCATAAACCATTACCAAGGACTTGTGCATCAGCAGTAGAAACAAACTGTGGTGAGACTGAACTGAAGGTTTAGACTCTTGCAAAAGCTTTAAATCTCCGGGACAACTGAGAGTTTGATTATTAAAGCTGCCCTCTCTTCCTAACCACTCAGACACATGCCCCACATTCAGGGTGGGCAACACCAATGGCATACACAAACTTGGTGCACCAATTTGATTGCCACAAAATTTAGACCCCCACTCACCACAAAGACAAATTTGGGGAGAACTGGCTTGAGGGGAACAGGTGGCTTGTGGATGCCACATGCTGGTTAGTTAGAGAAAGTGTATGCCACAAAGCTGTAGATCTGACAAACAAGAGATAAGTGTTTGAATAAGCCTGCATATCCTGAAAGAATCCTATCAAGGTAAGCAAATGCCAAGAGGCCAAAAACAAAAGAAAATTTTAAAGCGTATTAAAAAACAGATGATTTGGATAACCCAAACCAAACACTCAAATCAAAAGACGGAGGAGACACAGTACTTGGAACAATTAATCAAAGAACTAAAGACAAACAATGAAAGCATGACAGAGGATATAAAGGACATGAAGAAGACCTAGAAGAGGATAAAGAAATTTCAAGAATATATTTAAAAAATAGATGATCTTATGGAAATGAACAAAACTGTCAACCAAATTAAAAAGATTTTGGACACTCACAGTAAAAGACTAGAGGAAGATGAACAGCAAATCAGCAACCTCAAAGAAGACAGAAAGGAATGTGAAATGGAAAAGAAAGAATGGGGAAAATTTGTAAGCATAGAAATGGGCCTCAGGGATATGATAGATAACATAAAATGTCCAAATATAAGAATCTTTGGTGTTCCAGAAGTGGAAGAGAAGGATAAATGTCTAGAAAGAGCATTCAAAGAAATTGTTGGGGAAAACTTCACAAACATTCCAAACATAAATACTCAGATCATAAATGCCCAGCAAAGTCCAAATAGAATAAATCCAAATAAACCCAGTCAGAGACATATTCTGATCAGATTCTCAAATAATGAAGAGAAGTAGTGAGTTCTGAAAGCAGCAAGAGAAAAGCAATTCATGACTTACAAAGGAAACAGCATAAAACTAAGTAGTGACTACTCAGCAGCCACCACAGAGGTGAGAAGGCAGTGGCAAGACATATTTAAAATTCTGAGAGACAAAATTGCCAACCAAGAATTCTTTATCCAGCAAAGCTCTCCTTCAAATTTGAGGGAGAGCTTAAATTTTTCATAAACAAATGCTGAGAGAATTTGCTAAAAAGATGCCTTCCCTACTTGAGATACTAAAGGGAGGCATACTGACAGGGAAACAAAGAAATGAGAGAGACAGAGGGAGACAGATATGGTACTAAAGAGATTCAGTATGGGTACTTTAAAGGACATTATGAGAGAGAGGTAAAAATATATATGAAAAACATAAACCAAAGAATAGGTTGCCTGATTCAAAAAATGCTTTAAAACAATAACATTGAAAGTACATAGATTAAACTCCCCAATTAAAGATATAGATTGGCAGAATGGATCAAAAAGTGTGAACTATTAATTTGTTGCATACAAGAGACTCAACTTAGACAGAAGGACACAAAGAAATTGAAAGTGAAAGGATGGAATATAATATTTCATGCAACCTACAGACAAAAGAAAGGAAGAGTACCAATATTAATCTCACCAGAAATAGACTTTAAATTCAAGGCTGTTATGAGAGACAAAGAAGGCCACTACATACTAATAAAAGGGGCAATTCAACAAGAAGAAATAACAGTTATAAATGTTTATGCACCCAATCAAGGTGCCACAAAATAAATGAGACAAACATTGGCAAAACTAAAGGAAGCAATTGATGTTTCCACAATAATTGTGGAAGACTTCAACACATCACTTTCTCCTATAGATAGATCAACCAGACAGAAGACCAATAAGGAAACTGAAAACCTAGACAATCTGATAAATGAATTGGATTTAACAGACATATACAGAATGTTACATCCCAAATCAGCAGTATACACATTTTTCTCTAGTGCTCCCAGAATTTTCTCAGGAATAGATCATGTGCTGGGATATAAAACAAGCCTCAACAAATTTTAAAAAAATTGAAATGATTCAAAGCATATTCTCTGACCACAATGGAATACAATTAGAAGTAAATAATGATCAGAGACTTACAGAATTCACAAATATCTGGAGATTAAACAACTCCTAAACAATCAGTGGGTTAGAGAAGAAATAGCAAGAGAAATTGCTAAATATAGAGAGACAAAAGAAAATGAGAACAACATATCAAAACTTATGGGATGCAGCAAAAGTGGTACTGAGGGGGAAATTTATAACACTAAATGCATACATCAAAAAGGAAGAAAGAGCTAAAGTCAAAGAACAAATGGAGCAACTGAAGGAGCTAGAAAATGAAGAGCAAACTAATCCTAAACCAAGCAGAAGAAAAGAAATAACAAGGATTAAAGGAGAGATAAATGATGTGGAGAACAAAAAAAACAACAGAGAATAAATAACATCAAAACTTGATTCTTTGAGAAGATCAACAAGATTGACAAGCCCCTAGCTGGACTGAGAAAATCAAAATGAGAGAAGACCTAAATAAACAAAATAATGAATGAGAAAGGTGACATTACTGTGGATCCCAAAGAAATTTTAAAAATTATAAGAGGACACTATGATCAACTCTATGCCAACAAACTGGATAATGTAGAGGAAGTGGACAATTTCCTGGAAACATGAACAATGTAGACTGACCAGGGAACGATAGAAGACCTCAACCAACTAATCACAAGCAAAGAGATCCAATCAGTCATCAAAAAACTTTCTACAAATAAATGCCCAGGGCCAGGTGGCTTCACAGGGGAATTCTACCAAACTTTCCAAAAAGAACTGACACCAATCTTACTTAAACTCTTTCAAAACATTGAAGAAAATGGAACACTCTCTGACACATTTTATGAAGCTAACATCAATCTGATACCAAAACCAGGCAAAGATGTTACAAAAAAATAAAACTAAAGACCTATCTCCCCAATGAATATAGACACAAAAATTCTCAACAGAATACTTGCAAATTGAATCCAAAGACACATTAAAAAAGTCATACACCGTGACCAACAGGGGTTCATTCCAAGCATGCAAGGATGGTTCAACATAAGAAAATCAATGTATTACAACACATTAACAGATCAAAAGGGAAAAGTCAAATGATCATCTCAATAGATGCTAAAAAAGTTTTCAACAAAATCCAACCTTGATAAAAACACTTCAAAAGGTAGGAATTGAAGGAAACTTCCTCAATATGATAAAAAGCATATATGAAAAACCCACAGCCAGCATAATATCAATGGTGAGAGAATGAAAGCCTTCTTTCTAAGATCAGGAATGAGACAAGGATGCCTGCGGACACCACTGTTATTCAACATTGTGCTAGAAGTACTAGCCAGGGCAATCTGGAAAGAAAAAGAAATAAAAGGCATCCAAATTGGAAAGGAAGAGGTAAAACTGTCATTATCTGCAGGTGATATTACCTTGTATCTGGACAACCCTGAGAAATTGATGATACAGCTACTGGAGCTAATAAACAAATTTAGCAAAGTAGCAGGATACAAGATTAACGCACATAAATCAGTAATGTTTCTATATGGTAGAAATGAAAGAAGTGAAGAGACACTCAAGAAAAAGATACCATTTTCAATAGCAACTTAAAAAATCAAGTACCTAGGAATAAACTTAACCAAAGATGTAAAAGACATGTACAAAGAAAACTACATAATTCTACTAAAATAAATAGAAAGTTACCATAAAAATGGAAAAACATTCCATGTTCATGGATAGGAAGGCTAAATGTCATTAAGATGTCAATTCTACCCAAACTCATCTACAGATTCAATGTAACCCCAGTCAAAGTTCCAACAACCTACTTTGCAGGCTTCAAAAAGCTAGTTATCCAATTCATTTGGAAATGGAAGATGTCTGAAATTGCTAAAAACACTCTAAAAGAGGAAAATGAAGTGGGAGAACTTACATTCCATGACTTTTAAGCTTATTATAAAGCCATAGTAGTCAAAACAGATGGTAAGGGCACAAAGATAGATAATTTGATCAATGGAATGAAATTAGATTTCAGAGATAGACCCCCAGATCTATGGTCAACTGATCTTTGATAAGGCCCCCAAAGCCACTGAACTGGGACATACAGTGTTTTCAACAAATGAGGTTGGGAGGGTCGGATATCTATATCCAAAGAATGAAAGAGGACACCTACCTCACACCCTACACAGAAATTAACTCAAAGTGGATCAAAGACCTCAATATAAAAGACAGTGCCATAAAACTTCTAGAAGATATTGTAGGGAAACAACTTCAAAGGCTTGTATTAGGCAGTCATTTCCTTGACCTTACACCGAAAGCACAAGCAACAAAATAAAAAATAGATAAATGGCAACTCCTCAAACTTAGAAGTTTCTGTGCCACAAAGGAATTTGTCAAAAATGTGAAGAGGCAGCCAACTCAATGGGAAAAATATTTGGATACTGTTTATCTGACAAAATGCTGATATCTTGCATATATAAAGAAATCCTACAACTCAATGACAATAGTACAGACAGCCCAATTATAAAATGGGCAGAAGATATGAAAAGACAATTATCTGAAGAGGAAATACAAATGTTCAAAAAAGCACATGAAAAAAAGGTTCAGCTTCACTAGCTATTAGAGAGATGCAAATTAAGACCACAATGAGATACTACCTCACAACAATTAGAATGGCTGCCATTAAACAAACAGGAAACTACAAATGCTGGAGGGGATATGAAGAAATTGGAACTCTTATTCATTATTGGTGGGACTGTATAATGGTTCAGCCACTATGGATGTTGGTCTGGCAGTTCCTTAGAAAACTAGATATAGAGATACCCTTCGATCCAGTGATTGCACTTCTTGGTATATACACGGAAGACTGGAAAGCATGTCACTGCATGCCAATGTTCATAGCAGCATTATTCACAATTGCCAAGAGATGGAAACAACTAAAATGTCTTTCAACAGATGAGTGGATAAATAAAATGTGGTATATACACACGATAGAATAGTACATGGTAGTAAGAAGGAACAATGTCGTGAAACACATGACAACATTGATGAACCTTGAAGACATAACATAATGCTAAGCGAAATAAGCCAGACACAAAAAGAGAAATATTATATGCTACCACTAATGTGAACTTTGAGAAATGTAAAACAAATGGTTTATAATGTAGAATGTAGGGGAACTAGCGATAGAGAGCAATTAAGGAAGGGGGAACAATAATCCAAGAAGAACAGATTAGCTATCGTGGGTAAATTTAACGTTCTGGGAATGCCCAGGAATAACTATGGTCTGCTAATTTCTGATGGGTATAGTAGGAACAAGTTCACAGAAATGTTGCTATATTAGGTTACTTTGTTGGGGTAGAGTAGGAACATGTTGGAAGTAAAGTAGTTATCTTAGGTTAGTTGTCTTTTTCTTACTCCCTTGTTATGGTCTCTTTGAAATGTTCTTTCATTGTATATTTTTTTAATTTTTTTTAATTTTTTTTATTTTTCATACAGTTGATTTAGGAAAAAAATGTTAAAAAAAAAAAACAAGGAAAAAATATGCAGAGCCCCCTTGAGGAGCTGGTGGAGAATGCAGGGATATTGGCCTGCCATACCTTAATGGTTGCTAACATGCCCACAGACATAGGGGACTGGTGGTTTGATGGATTGAGGCCTCTACCATGGGATTTGCCCTTGGGAAGACTGTTGCTGCAAAGGAGAGGCTAGGCCTCCCTATAATTGTACCTAAGAGCCTCTGCCCGCATGCCTCTTTGTTGCTCAGATGTGGCCCTCTCTCTCTAGCTAAGCCAACTTGAAAGGTGAAATCACTGCCCTCCCCCCTACATGAGATCAGACACCCAGGGGAGTGAATCTCCCTGGCAACGTGGAATATGACTCCCGGAGAGGAATTTAGACCCAGCATTGTGGGATGGAGAACATCTTCTTGACCAAAAGGGGGATGTGAAAGGAAATGAAGTAAGCTTCAGTGGCAGAGAGATTCCAAAAGGAGCCGAGAGGTCACTCTGGTGGGCACTCTTATGCACAATATAAACAACCCTTTTTAGGTTCTAATGAATTGGGGTAGCTGGTGGTAGATACCTGAAACTATCAAACTACAACCCAGAACCCATGAATCTTGAGGACAATTGTATAAAAATGTGGCTTATGAGGGGGGACAGTGGGATTGGGGGGGCCATGGGGATCACACTCCCTTTTGTCTAGGTTGTGGATGGATGAGTGGAAAGGTGGGGGAAAGAAACAAACAGACAAAGGCACCCAGTGTTCTTTTTTACTTTAGTTGCTCTTTTTCACTTTAATTATTATTCTGCTTATTGTTGCGTGTGAGGTAATGAGGGTGTCAGGGATTGATTTTGGTGATGAATGTACAACTATGTAATGGTACTGTGAACAATCAAATGTACTATTTGTTTTGTATGACTGTGTGGTATGTGACTATATTGCAATAAAATGAATATTAAGAAAAAAAATGGGTTGATGACAAAATCTTGAGGGCAATATACTGAGTGAAATAAGCCAGACACATAAGGACAAATATTGCAGGGTCTCACTGATAGGAACTATAATATGTAAACTCATAGACATGAAATATAAGGTACCAAGATATAGGACGAGGCTTAAGAATGAAGAGTGGTTGCTTAGTATGGGCAGAAAGTTCAACTAGGATGAACTTTAATGTTTGGAAATGAACAGAGGTGTCGGTAGCAAGATGTGAGAATAACTAACAGTGCCAAATGGCATGTGAATGAGGTGGAAAGGGGAAGCTCAGAGCCATATATGTCACCAGAAGGAAAGATGGAGGTCAAAAGATGGGAGTGTATAAAACTGAATCCTGTGGTGGGCAATGTCCAAGATTAACTGTACAAATATTAGAAATCTCTTCCATGAACCAGAACAAATGTATGACAATACAATTAGAAGTTAATAATAGAGGGGCATATAGGGAAGAAGTATATACCTATTGCAAACTATACACTACAGGAGTAGTATTTCAATGTTTTTTCATAAACTAACAAATGTACTATACCAACACTACAGGTCAACAATTGAGGGGAGTTGGTTAGGGATATGGGAGGATTTAAGTTTCCTTTTCTTCGTTTTTTTTTTTTTTTTTTTTCTTTTCTCATCTTTCACTTTATTTCTTGTCTGGAGTAATGAAAATGTTCTAAAAATTAAACAAAAATTAAATGTGGTGATGGATGCACAGCTGTGTGAGGGTGCCAGGGGCAACTGATTGTGCACTTTGGATCTTTGGATGATTGTATGGTATCTGAACAATCCCAATAAAAATTAAATAGGAAAAAAAAATTATAGCCAGAAAGTCACAGAGACCCTTCTGTTATAATTGTTAAAGTTTAGAGTTGGTGGGAACACCCTCCTCACTCAGGGGGATTTTAAAAGCCAATCCCCTCCCCCTCCCCACAATCCTCTCCTCTAGCACTCATTTCACATCCCTTCACAAATTGCAAGGGGAATTGATGCTTAAATGAGGTAAGTTTGACTTTCTACCCTGATTTTGTAACAGAAGTTCTTTTGGTGAGGTTCTTTGAAAATGCAGAATAAAAATGCCTTTAGAATGAAAAAAAAACTTAAATCTGAATATTAGAAACAACTTAATGGAATTTTCTGATTTTTTTCCATATTAATGGTATAAATCACATCATAGCTTCTTACTATTCTCTTGTGGCTTTAATTTCAATGAAAAGCAAATTCCCACTGTTAATTTAGGTAGATAAAAATATTCTTAATTATTTAATTCTCATTCAGTAAAAAATAAATCTGTGGAGGTGTTGCTGTTGTAGTAAGAACTCTAAGATTTCTAAAATATGGTTTGTTTTAAGAAAATTGTGAAGAATCCCTCTCACATATTATAGGAGATTGACATTACTCATATTGGTCTAGTGGATTGATAGCTCAACTCTTCCTTAAGATTCTTAATCAATTTGCATAGTTCTTTTTTCTACTTTAATAACATTTCCTAAAGGGGAGGTTTAACCATTATTCAAACATTTGAGTAGTTTATAAGGGCATAATAAATCTTACTTGAAAGCATATTATTCATATGATGAAATTCCATATACTTTAAATGCATGAATGCATTTCTATGTCTAATTCTAACCAAATTTTAAATAGGAGCAGTTAGGATTACTACTCATATTAATTGAACAGGAAACTTGAGCACAGACAGTGTAAGTGGCATGACAAGATTCTGGCAATTAATGAAAAGTGGTGCTCAGACTCATCCTGAGGAAGGCACAAAAATCAGCATTAAGAATCTTTTCTACCTAAATTGATAATGAGAATTTGCTTTTCATTGAAATAAAAGCCACAAAAGAATAGTAAGAAGTTATAATGGGATTTACAGCATTCAATATGGTAAAAAATAATTTAAAAATTCCATTAGATTGTTTCCAGTGCAAATGAAAGATAAGTACTCCAGTTACAATTTTCATATCACTAAATGGGAGCAGAGAGAGGCCAAATTTCCCAAAATCTGTCACCTATCACTCAACTCTCCACTTCCAAGCAGACTATGCTGCTTTCAAGTTTGATTCAGAAAGACTTTGAGGGAGCCAGTGCCCACTCAGGTCTCTTTTCACATTTTGCATTTGCCTTCCATTTCCCTCTGACAGTTCCCACTTTTAAGGATCCTGAAATACTGATTCTGCACTGATACAGTATTATTTCTTTGTTTGTGATCAGGTACTTTTATTGCAGGGCTCAGAGAATTTCCCTTCCTATTACTGATAAATGAAACTCTATTATTAAGGATAGAAATAACTGGATCTCTCTTGCTGAAATCAGTCATTTGGTAACCTCTCACATTTTGTTGACCATTTATACTTAAAATGAAAATCTGATTGACACTATCATCAACTACATCTCTACCACCTTGATATATCCTTCATGTCAATTTCCAATTTTCAAGGTGAGCACAGAAATCTAGTACTTCTAGAATTGTGATGGGGTGAACCATCACATTCTGTCTTAGAAACCATAGAAAGATATCCACTGTCTTACTCCCCCCGTAACTTTCTCCAGAAACTGATAAAGGCAGATGAGGATGGGATACCTGAACCCTGGATAGTTACCCTGGGTTTTCAGGCTTGACAGCCTTTCAGAACACATTAATATACTTGAATCAAATACTAGGTGCCATTGACCACTAAAGGGAATGATCCTAAAGCTGCAGCAAGAGGTTCCTTCATGACCAGGAGCTTCATTGCATCCTCATTGCTCATGGTCATTAAGCTACATTCACTATCTCTGAGATCCATCTTGGAAAGCTATGAGGCCCTTCAATCCTTCTCTCCTCCATCAGAGAAATAGAACTGGGACAGAAGAGGAGACAGAGTGTGAGGAAACATGCTAGTTTATTCTGCTTCTCCAAATTATTGAATGAGCCATACACTCAAAGAGTCATTGAGTGGGAAGAGCCACCCAAAGAGGATTTTTGATGGTCCTGGTAAGATTGGTGTTCTCAAATCTCCATCACATTCCTGTCCACTGGTAGCACAGGAGAGTTACTGTCTTCCTTCAACACAGTCCTTCAACTCTCCCCCTTTGATATGCTTTAGCTGGCACATAATTACTGGCAAGAGACGGTTATTAAATAATCAGGAGATGTGATAATCAGTTGTTAAGACTGTATACATATATGCACTATGAAAATTACCAAATGTTATAAATCTGGATTGTTTTGTTTTGTTGCTGTTGTTCAGAGAGCCAGATTACTACTATACCACTGTCATAGGCCCTTCTCCTGAAAGAACCCATCCACAACAAGACAAAGAAGGAGGTTTCTTGCCTCCCTTTAGTGTTACCTTGAGATGACACTAATCTCTGCCATGTCTTTTTTCCATACTGAGTCATGAATATGAACAAAATATTTCATTTAATATTGAGATCATGAATAACATTCTTCATGGTTTCAATATTATATGTATATTTGTAGAAAGGTGTTAAGTAATAAAAAGACACAAATATTTTTCAAATCATTATAATAATTATACAACTCAAACTTGTATCCCCAAAGACAGTCATTGTTAGCACCATTCTGACATAGACGCCCATTCCAACATTTCGCACCTGAGGACTCCTGATTTCAGTCACATTGTCCTATCCTACATTGTCCCAAGTTCTATGGATATCATATATGGAAGAACTAAGAGGCCACATGCCCAAGAATTTTGACACTATTCATACACAGGAGGTGATGGACATTAACTTATTGTCATTCATTTTTTGAGGTCTTTTTTTTTTTAATTTTTATTAAAAAAGTTGTAGGTTTACAGAAAAACCACGTAGAAAATACAGAGTTCCCATATACCCTTCCCTTATTATTAACACTTTTCATTAGTGTGGTACTTTTGTTACAGTTGATAAAAAAATATTATAATTGTACTATTAACTATAGCCCATACTTTACATGAGGGTGTATTTTTTTTTACCTTTTTTTTAAGTTAAATTCAGTTTTATTGAAATACATTCACAAACCATACAATCATCCATGGTATACAATCCACTGTCCACAGTATGATAACATAGTTAAGCGTTCATCACCACAATCTATCTCTGAACATTTTCCTTACATCAGAAAGAACCAGAACAAGAATAAAAAATAAAAGTGAAAAAAGAACACCCAAATCTTCCCCGATCCCACCCCATTTGTCCTTTAGTTTTTATCCCCACCTTTCTACTCATCTATACACTAGATAAAGGGGGTGTGATCCACAAGGTCTTCACAATCACACTGTCGCCCCTTGTAATCTACATTATTATATAATTGTCTTCAGGAGTCCAGACTGCTGGGTTGGAGTTTGGTAGTTTCAGGTATTTACTTCTAGCTATTCCAATACATTAAAACCTAAGAGGTGTTATCTATATAGCGCATAAGAATGTCCACCAGAGTGACCTCTCGACTCTATTTGAAATATCTCAGCCACTGAAACTATTTTGACTCATTTTGCATCCCCCTTTTGGTCAAGAAGATACTCTCAGTCCCACGATGCCAGGTCCACATTCATCCCCAGAAGTCATATTCTGCACTGCCAGGGAGATTTACAACCTGGGAGTCAGGTCCCACGTAGCGGGGAGGGCAGCGAGTTCACCTGTCGAGATGGCTCAGTTAGAGAGAGGGCCACATCTGAGCAACAAAGAGGTACTCAGGGGGAGACTCTTAGGCACCATTACATGCAAGTTTAGACTCTCCTTTGTGGTAATGAGCTTCATAAGGGCAAGTCCCATGCTCGAGGGCTCAGCACATCAAACCGCCAGTCCTAATGTTTGTGACAACATCAACACCAGTCCAGGTGAGGATGTCCAACACATCCACACCTTCCCCCAGATCCTCGGGGCTGGGGAGGGGGAGGCTGTAAATATAGTTTTTATTATCTGCCCAAATTACTCTAGGATGTGTCACTATTTCACTCCAGCCTATACTGACCTACCGTATCTCACTTCCTATTCAAAGTTCCATGCAATTGTGGTGTTTGAACAAATCGACTGTAGAGTTGTACCGTTTAGAAAATTTAGATCCTGTACCAAATAGATTTCTATTCCCTTGGTCTCATATGGAAGTTGAAGTTTTAAAACACAATCAGTTTCCACCTTTACCGTTTGGCCTGGCTTGCCCTGGTCTTAACCAGACCTGCTTCATTAATATCACTAATTGAAGTCTGGGTTCTTTTTCAGCTTTTTTTTTTTTTTTTTTTTTTTGACAGTGGCTGTATGCACTAATACTGACATTCATATCTGCTGAGCTCTAGCTCTGAGTTTCAGGTGTCTCAGAGATAAGCATTGTTCCAGAGACCAATCAGGTTATACGCCAGGGGATCAGCATCTCAAAGTTTAGAGATAGGCATTACAATTCAGGGATAGAGTTAACTGCTGTAAGAGCTTACAATCTAGGGACTATTACAATTATTATGTCCACATTAGGCTATGTTCTAAGATTCAATTCTGAGTTTACACATTGCAGTCAGTCCATATTGCTGAGGCGTAATCCCTCTCACCATGTTTTCTCCAACACTTTTACTCCTATATATATTTTCCTACAATTTTATAGTTATATTCACATATCATACATTTATCCACAGTGTACAATCAGTTGTTCATGGTATCATCATAAAGTTGTACATTTATCACCACAATCAGCACTTGAACATACTGATTACTACAAGAAAAATTGTTTTTTTTAGCAATAAGAAAAAAATGATAAAAAGAAAAATAGCATGTCATACAATACAATATACTAGTAAGGACAGCAAATAACACCACTACCAAGAATCCCATATTCCTCCCCTATATCCCCCTCTCATATACATTTAGCATTGGCATATTGCCTTTGTTACATTTAATGGAGGTATATTACAATGTTACTGTTGACCATAGATGCCAGTTTGCTTTGATTATGTTTTTTCCTGAATACCATCCCCTTTTCAAATTTCTACATGGTTGACATTCATTTGCTTTCCCACATGCAAAAACATTTTTATATTTGTATATTTAGTGACAGTCATTGGCCACTCCAGTTTTTGCCAGGTTATACAGTCCCAGTCTTTATCATCTATCTCTACCTCTGGTGTCATATTCTCCTATTCCACCTCTTTCAGATTTACTCACAGACATCTTTGTTCAGTGTACTTACAACACCGTGCTACCATCACAGTATTATGCTATCTATTTCTGGGTCTATGCAATCAATCTTAAACATTCTGCAGTCCTTCAGCATCAAATGCCTGATCTCTGCCCTCTTTCTATCTCCTGGTCCCCTCTGTTGTCAGCTTTTAACTCCCAAAGTTTGTTCATTAATGTCTGTTCATATTAGTGAGACCATACAGAATCTGTCCTTTTGTTTCTGGCTAACTTCACTCAACATAATGTCCTCAAGGTTCATCCACATTATTACATGATCCATGTCTTTGTTCTGTCTTACAGCTGCATAATATTCCATCATGTGTATATACAACAGTTTGTTTATCCACTCATCCTTTGATGGGCATTTGGGCTGTTTCCATCTCTTGGCAATTGTGAATAATGCTGCAATAAACATCGGTTTACAAATGTCTGTTTGTGTCTTAAGTTTCAGTTCCTCTGAGCATATACCTAGCAATGGAATAGCTGGGTCATATGGCAAATCTATATTTAGCTTCCTGAAGAACCTCCATATTGTCTTCCAGAGTGGTTGCACCATTCTACATTCCCACCAACAATGAATAAGTGTGCCTTTTTCTCCACATCCTCTCCAGCACGTGTCATTTTCTGTTTTTTGGATAATGGCCATTCTGGTAGGTGTGAGATGATATCTCATTGTGGTTCTGATTTGCATTTCCTTAATAGCCAGTGAAGTTGAGCATTTTTTCATATGCTTTTGAGCCATTTGTATTTCCTCTTCAGAAAACTGTCTTTTCATGTCTTTTGCCCATTTCTTAATTGGATTGTTTGTCTTTCTGTTATTGAGATGCAGGATTCCTTTATATATTTGGGATATTAAACCCTTATCTGATATGTGGTTTCCAAATATCATCTCCCATTGTGTAGGTTGCCTTTTTACTTTTCTGAGAAAGTCCTTTGATGTACAAAAGTGTTTAATTTTGAGGAGATCCCATTTGTCTATTTGTTCTTTGGTTGCTTGTGCCTTGGGTGTGAGGTCTAACAAACCACCTCCTATCACAAGATCTTTAAGATATTGCCCTACATTTTCTTCTAAGAGTTTTATGGTCTTGGTGCTAATGTTTAGGTCTTTGATCCACTTTGAGTTAATTTTGGTATAAGGTGTGAGATGGGCATCCTCTTTCATTCTTTTGGAAATGGATATCCAGTTTTCCAAACACCGTTTATTGAACAGGCTGCTCTTTCCCAGTTGCTTCAGCTTCAATGCCTTATCAAAGATCAGTTGTCCGTAGATGCGAGGGTCTACTTCTGAACACTCAATTTGATTCCATTGATCAGTATATCTGTCCTTATGCCAGTACCATGCTGTTTTGAGCACTGTAGCTTTGTAATATGCTTCAAAGTCAGGTAGTTTGAGACCTCCCACTTCATTCCTCTTTCTCAAGATATTTTTGGCTGTTCGGGGCACCTTACCCTTCCAAATAAATTTAGTTATTGGTTTTTCTATTTCTGTAAAGTAAGTTGTTGGGATTTGAATTGGTATTGCATTGAATCTGTAAATCAGTTTAGGTAAAATTGCTGTCTTAACTATATTTAGTCTTCCAATCCATGAACATGTTATATTCTTCCATTTTTTTAGGTCCTGTTCGATTTCTTTTAGCAGTTTCTTATAGTTTTCTATGTAAAGGTCTTTTGTGTCCTTGGTTAAGTTTATTCCTAAATACTTGATTCTTTTGGTTGCTATCATAAATGGGATTTTTTTCTTGATTTCCTCCTCTTGTTGCACATTACTTGTGCATAGGAACACTGTAGATTTTTGCATGTTGATCTTGTAGCCTGCTACTTTGCTGTAGTCATTGACTAGTTCTAATAGCTTTGTTGTAGATTTTTCTGTATTTCCTACATATAGAATCATGTCAGCTGCAAATAGTGAAAGTTTTACTTCTTCCTCTCCAATTTGGATGCCTTTTATTTCTTTTTCTTGCCTAATTGCTCTAGCTAGATCTTCCAGCACAATCTTGAATAGCAGTGGTGATAGTGGGCATCCCTGTCTTGTTCCTGATCTTAGAGGAAAAGCTTTCAGTCTCTCCCCATTGAGTGTGATGTTAGCTGTGGGTTTTTCATATATTGCCTTTATCATATTGAAAAAGATCCCTTCTATTCCTATCCTTTGAAGCGTTTTCATCAGGAAAGGATGTTGAATTTTGTCAAATGCCTTTTCTGCATCAATCGAGATGATCATGTGGTTCTTCTGCTTTGATTTATTGATGTGCATTACATTAATTGATTTTCTTGTGTTGAACCAGTCTTGCATACCTGGAATAAATCCCACCTGGTCATGGTGTATAATTCCTTTAATGTGCTGCTGGATTCGATTTGCGAGTATTTCGTTGATGATTTTTGTGTCTATATTCATTAAAGAAATTGGTCTATAATTTTTGCTTTTTGTAGTATCTTTGGTTTTGGTATTAGGGTGATGTTGGCTTCATAGAAAGAGTTAGGTAGCTTTCCCTCTTCTTCAATTTTTTTAAAGAGTTTGAACAGGATTGGTACTAATTTGTTCTTGAATGCTTGGTAGAATTCACATGTGAAACCATCTGGTCCTGGGCTTTTCCTTTTTGGGAGCTTCTTGATGACTGACTCAATCTTTTTACTTGTGATTGGTTTGTTGAGGTCATCTATTTCTTTTTGAGTTAATGTTGGTTGTTTATGCTTTTCTAGGAAGTTGTCCATTTCATCTAAGTTGTCTAGTTTATTAGCATATAGTTGCCCATAGTATCTTCTCATTATCTCCTTAATTTCTGCAGGGTCGGTAGTTATATTTCCTTTCCCATTTCTGATTGCATTTATTTGCATCTGCTCTCTCTCTCTTTTTTTTTTTTTTTTGTTAGCCTAGCCAGTGGTCCATAGATTTTATTGATTTTCTCAAAGAACCAACTTCTGGTTTTGTTGATTCTCTCTATTGTTTTCCTGTTCTCAATTGCATTTGTTTCTGCTCTAAACTTTGTTATTTCTTCCCTTCTGCTTGCTTTGGGGTTAGTTTGCTGTTCTTTCTCTAATTCCTCCAGGTGAGCAGTTAACTCTTCAATTTTTGCTCTCTCTTCTCTTTTAATATAAGCATTTAGGGCAATAAATTTCCCTCCCAGCACCGCCTTTGCTGCATCCCATAAGTTTTGATAAGTTGTGTTTTCATTGTCATTTGCCTCGAGGTATTTACTAATTTCTCTTGTAATTTCTTCCTTTACCCACTGGTTTTCTAAGAGGGTGTTGTTTAGCCTCCATATGTTTGTGAATTTTATGACCTTCTGCCTTTTATTTATTTCCAACTTCATTCCATTGTGGTCTGAGAAAGTGTTTTGTATAATATCAATATTTTTAAATTTGTTGAGACTTGCTTTGTGACCCAACATGTGGTCTATCCCAGAGAATGTTCCATGAGTACTTGAGAAAAAAGTGTATCCTGCTGTTGTTGGATGTAGTGTTGTATAAATGTCTGTCAAGTCTAGTTCATTTATCATACAATTCAACATCTCTGTTTCTTTAGTGATCCTCTGTCTAGATGTTCTATCCATTGATGAGAATGGTGTATTGAAGTCTCCAACTATTATTGTAGAGGTACCTATTTCTCCTTTCAGTGATCGCAGTGTTTGCCTCATGAATTTTGGGGCATCCTGGCTTGGTGCATAAATATTTATGACTGTTTTCTTGATGAATTGACCCTTTTATTAATATATAGTGTACTTCTTTGTCTCTTTTAATTGTTCTGCTTTTGAAGTCTAACTTGTCTGATATTAATATAGGTACTCCTGCTTTTTTCTGGTTGTTGATTGCATGAAATTTCTTTTTCCAACCTTTTACTTTCAGTCTATGTTTGTCCTTGTGTCTACAGTGAGTTTCTTGTAGACAGCATATAGATGGGTCCTGTTTTTTAATCTATTCTGCCAGTCTGTGTCTTTTTATTGGGGAGTTTAATCCATTTACATTTAGTGTTATTACTGTAAGGGCAGTACTTTCTACTACCATTTTGTTTTTTGGAATTTATGTCGTATCTTATTTTTTCCTCTCCTTTTACCTTTCCTGATAATCTTCATTTCTGCACTCTTCTCCAACTCTCTCTCTCCTGTCTTTTCCTATCAGTCTGTAGCACTCCCTTTAGTATTTCTTGTAGTGCCAGTCTCTTATTCACAAAGTCTCTGTGTCTGTTTGTCTGAAAATGTTTTAATCTCTCCCTCATTTTTGAATGAAAGTTTTGCTGGATATAGAATTCTTGGTTGGCAGTTTTTCTCTTTCAGTATCTTAAATATATCATGCCACTGTCTTCTTGCCTCCATGGTTTCTGCAGAGAAATCTGTACATAGTCTTGTTGGCCTTCCCTTGTATGTGATGGATCACTTTTCTCTTGCTGCTTTCAGAATCCTCTCTTTGTCTTTGACATTGGACAATCTGACCAGTAAGTGTCTTGGAGTAGGTCTATTGGGATCTATTCTATTTGGGGTACATTGTACTTCTTGAATCTCTAATTTTCTGTCTTTTATAAGAGTTGGGAAATTTTCAGTGAATATGTCTTCTGTTACTCTTTCTGCCCCTTTTCCCCTCTCTCCTCCTTCTGGGATACTCATAACACGTATATTTGTGTGTTTCATGTTGTCACTCAGCTCCCTAAGACCCTGCTCATATTTTTCCATTTTTTTCACCATCTGTTCTTTTGTGTGTATGAATTTGAATGACCTGTCTTCCAGTTCACTGATCCTTTCTTCTGCCTGTTCAAATCTACTGTTGTGTCCCTCCATTGTGTTTTTCATCTTCTCCATTGCGGCCTTCATTCCCATGAGTTCTGCCATTTGTTTTTTTAAGTTTATGAATTCTTCTTTATGGTCATCCAGTGTCTTCTTTATATCCTTCAGCTCTTTTGCTATATCTTCCTTCATTTCATTGAATTTATTTAGCATTAGTTGCCTCCACTCCTGTATCTCAGCTGAGCTATTAGTTTGTTCCTTTGGCTGGTCCATGTTTTCATGTTTCCTGGTATGGCTTGTTATCTTAAGTTGTCTAGGCATCTGATTTTCTTGATTAGTTTATTTTGGAGCTTGTTTTCTATCTTTTACCTAGTGGTTTTCTTGTTGGTTGGCTTTGTTCTCTGGCCTCTGTTATTCAGTTCAACTTATTCTAGACCTCTAACTTAGGTTCTATTTAGTTGATCAGAATTTTCCCCCTCTTGTTTATTCTGTTTCTTGCTCTGCCTCTATGTAACCTTTTTGTGAGTGGGTCGACCCTAGTCAGATTTTCCCAGTCTAGTGAGGCCCAGGTCTCTTTGGAAGGGTATGGAGTTTTCCTGAGAATGAGAATGAGACCCTCCTATGAGTCCTTTAGAATTGGTGCTTTTCCTCTCCTGTCCAGCAGGTGGCACTTGCCAGCCCGCAGCTCCCCCACCAGTGTAAAGAGGTATGTAGACTTTAGTTCTCCTGGTGACTCTAATCCTGTCAGGGGCATGGCTGACTGAAGCCAGAATCTGAATTCCAGCCCTTGGGGTCTGAGTTCCCAGAAGGACTGCCAGTTAAGCTGGACCTCCCTCCACTCTCCCAATCCTCAGAACTCCAGTTGTCTCTCAGGGTCACTATTCCCTTCCCTCTCCTCTTTGGGGCCTCTGCAGGTAGATTCCTTGCCAATTAAAGACAGGGGTGGAGACCTTCAGTAGTGAATATGGAACTCAAAGACACTGTTGGTACTCTGTCTCCCGCCAAGCCCAGCCTAGTCCCTCAGCTTGAGCTTTCTGATAGAAAATAGCCACATATATTACTTTTAGATTAAAAAAAAATAGAAAAGAAAAAGGAAAAAGAAAAAAAAAGAGTCTCTTTTAAAAGTCTTTCCCCAGCCTGGAAGTATTGTCAGTGTCAGAATAGAGCATTTAAAGATATGCTTTAGGCTATTGTCTGATAATTACTCTCCAACAGCTTCAGTTCCACCTCTGCCAGAGGTGGGGTGGAGGGGGGAGCTATTGAAATGCAAAAAGATAAGGGATCAGTGAGAAGCCAGAAGGGACAAAATGTAGGGGGAAAAAATGGCTTTTTTGGAGTCTGGGAATGGGTGCCCACTTTTACGTGCCCCCACTTCTCAGAGTCCAGCCCTTCTTTAGCACCCCAGCTCCCAAAATTAGTTAAATAATTTGTTAATTAATTCTGCAGTTGAGGCTGGGTTGAGCCTCCCTTCTTGCCCTCAGCAGATTGCTGTTTTCTGGATTCTTTTTCCCCCTTTTCAGGGAGCCGGCAGCAAGACAGTCTGTGAGGTCTGGGTGGGGAGGGGCGCCAGAACCCTGGTCCAGGGAACTTACAATGTTTGCTGCAATCTCAGCTTTTCCTCCAATTCCAAACTTGCATCCAATGTGTGACTGGTTACTGGAGACCCCGAAAACACTGTTTCATATAGTTCTTGAGTAATTGCCAGCTGCTCTAGGGGAGAGATGAAATTCTGCTTCTCACCACTCTGCTGTCTTGCCCTGCCCTCCCTCATTTTAAAGAATTTATTTAATTTCTGTTACTATCCTCAATTTTTTTTTATTATGGGATCAATCAGGATAGGGTTCATGTGACATGACAAAAATTACACAACATATAATTGGTGAAACTATCTTTCAAACACTGTTTTGTCTTGTTCAAATTCCTGTGCCCTGACTACAGTTTATGGTGAGGTATGTACTCAAATTGCTTTTGCAAAATAGAAACCTAGGAGGATAATCAGCTGGCAGGAAAAGGAAGAAAGAAAATGATACAGGGTGTTTATCTCAGAATTGTGGATAGTGTGTCTGAGTCATAAGTGGGTCTGAATCATGACATCATTTCTACTAGTCAGTGGATGACCTTGGACTACAACTAACTGTGACCACACAGTATAGCAGAATTTCCTACAGTGAATTCTTGGCATCCTCCCTCCCCTGGCCTGGGATATAGACATTTATCAGATTGAGAGTTTGAAGCTTCTGCATATTGAGGCTATTTAGGCAGATGTTATGAGTAAAGGAGAAGTCTTCAGTAGTGGGAAGAATATTTAAATTCCAAATGCTGCAGTGATTCCATCCCTTCTGGATGATATAATCCTTTGGTTATGAGACAATTCACATGTAGTTTTCTGGCTTCTGAAGATTGTTGGACACTGAATGAAGGATCCCAGGTTTAGGTCAGGAAGCCATCAACTTTAGACATGTATGTCATGATTCCTTCAACAGATATCATAGGAACATGCATTAGAATCAATGAACACAGTGCCTTTAGCTGGACATGACTTTCAGCTGCCTGTTACCAAATGAAGGAACACAGTCAAAACCAAATTGCTGCAGGAATTGTAATGAGAAATATCTTCCTTAATGAGACATGTCTTGAAAATTACACAGTTGTGCATTTCCAGGCTTGTGAGTGATTGGGGAAGTTTGGTTATTGAGTGTTTCCTCAGGAATGCAACATATATCTCCGTAGTCAGGTAGGGACAACTCTTACTGACTCAGTCAAATCTGGAATGCATCCAAAACTGCTCATTCCACAGATAAGATAACTTCCCAACACTACTACTGGTATGCTGATCCCACAAAGAGATGCCTCAAAGCACAGACTTCTCCCTGCAACAGCCAAACATGAAAGGAAATCAAAGGTCTACAGCTCACCTTCTACTGGAGACAGGAAATGGACTGAGTGACATTTATGGCCCTTTGCAATCTCAACTCCACACTGAGACACTATATATACACCTTTCCAGCAGCCAGTGTAGGCTCGGGGTAGATCTGACATTGCAATTTTTCCCCAGAGACACTCAAGAATTTTTTCAACTAGAATCTACACATCCCTTCTAAGATTTCAGTTTCACATGTCTTCAGAGTGAAAAATACAGGATCAGAATCTTTCAAATCTTACTAACTCTTTGTGGAGAAATTTGATATTCATCTTCAAATGTAACAAGCACCCAAGATTTGGCTTCTGACCCCTTGTTCTCCTCTATGGCCATAAGACCTGGAAAGTAGTTGGTTGTCTAGCTTCAAGGTTGCCACGTGATTTTATTCCAAGTTTTCTCTTTGGGGTCACTTGGACTTAGGCACATGCCCTAAAACTCTAAAGGCCTTGACTCAAGGTAAATTTGAGGCACCTGCTCTTCTCCAAATAGCATGAACGCCTCTCCCATTTGACATTCGTCCATATTGGAAACTCAAATTCTTTCTTGAATGCACAGAAAGGAGAATATCTTCAGCATCAAAAAGACAGACAGTAGTTAACAAGATCTGCTCTGCCCACTGTGCACATGTCTTGTCATAAAACATTTGGATCCTTTGCCTTCTTGGGTTAGTTTGAGGGGCCTGAGAAACAGAAAAGGTGGTTGAATGTCTAAAGTATTGGATCTTTATTCTGTATACTCCTCTTATTTTCCTCTGTAAGTTATCCCAGAAGGGACGATAGAGTTGCCAATTAGATTTACAATAGAAACCTTGGATTAGTGCCTGGATCTAACCAGGAACAGGTATCCAGAATCCAGGTCGATTCAAAAACAGGAATTTCCTGACTGTTTAATTTTTAAAGAGGTAGTTATTTCAAATGATTTTAATGCTCCTTGTGTACATCTCAGAAAAGGAAACTTACAGAATGGGAGAAATTAGTTAAAAATCCTATCTCAGATATGAGTTTAATATCCAAAATATATAAAGAACACCTAAAACCCAACAACCAAAAGACATACTATATAAGATAAAGAGGGGCAAAAAATTTTAATAGACATTTCTCCATAGAAGCTGTACAAATGGCTACCCAAATAAACACTTGAAAAGAAGATTAATGTCACTTATCATTAGGGAAATGGGAATCAAAATCACAGTCAGACACCATTTCACACACACTAGGATGGCTATTGTTCAAAACAATCAATTAAGCAAATGAAAGAAAGAAAGAAAGAAAGAAAGAAAGAAAGAAAGAAAGAAAAGAAAGAAAGAGAAAGAAAGAAAAAAAAGAAAGAAAGAGAAAGAAAGAAAGAGAAATACCTATTCACTGTTAGCAGGGAAGAAGAATGGTGCAGCCCCTCCAGAGGGCAATGTGGAGCTTCCACAGGAGGCTAAGTATACAGCTTCCATATGATCCTGCAATCCAGTTACTAGGTATATATTTTGAAGAACAGAATGCAGGGATATGAATAGACATTTGCACACTGGTGCTTATGGTGGAATTATTCATGATTGCCAGGGGATGGAGGTGGCCCAAGGGTACATTGACTGTGAGTGGAAGCATCAACTGTGGGGTGTGTATGTATGTATATATGTATGTATGTATGTATATACATATGTACATATAATTGAATATGGTGCAGCTGCAGGAAGGAATGAAGTTCTGAGGCATGCAATGAGAAGAATGAAACTTTATGTTGAGCAAAATAAGACAGAAACAAAAGGACAAATATTATACAGTCATACAGTCTCACTAATATAAAGTTACTATAAGGAGCAAACTCTGAGAATTAAATTCAAAAGCATAGATTATCAGGACATAGAAAGTGGGACTAGATTGTGCAATTGATGAATAAGGAGTACAGAATATTCAATAAGTCTCATTGTAAAAGTTCCTAGATTGTAAGCTCTTACAGCCATCACATTTATTCCTGAATTTTAACTGTTATCTCTAAATTCTGAGAGTCTGTGTTATTTGTGTAAAACCTGATAGTTCCCTGAAACTTTGGGTATCTGTGGGTACCTGAGAGTCAGAGTTCTATAACACTGAAAGTCAGCAGTACTCCATACAGCAACTATTAAAGAAGCTGAAAAAGAGAACAGATTTCAAATAGAAATATGAATAAAGCTGATTTGGTTAGGACTAACATAAATCAGAATACAGGAAAAGGATGATATTGTCTGTTTTTTCAAACTTGAACTTGTGCATGAGATCAAAGGAAGAGATGTTTATTTGATCAAAATTTAAATTTCCTGTAGCACACACTGTTATTTAACCTATCTAGTCAGTTAATTTAAAAACCTAATTATATGTAACCTGGAAGAGGAAATAAGATTGTGTATTTTGTACAGGTTATTCTAATACCCTGATTCACTCCAGAGTATTTGTGCAGAAAATTAAAAAAGTATTCTCAGAGTCCCTTGAGGTACTAGAGAAAAGATATGGAACTATTAAACTTCTGCACCTGGGGTTTTTCTGATATTCTCTCAAGCATTAGGGACTCCCAATTTAAAAAGGCAAGCCCTTTTTCTTGAGGTTTGCCCTTATGAAACTTATTTCTATAACTGTGAAGCTATGCCTACTTATAATTATTCCTTAGTCAATCCCCAGAGATCCTCTTTTTTTGTACAGATGTTGTATCACTCTCTAAGCTAAACTGTACAAACTCACTATTCTCCCCCATATGTGAGACATGACTTCCAGGAGTATATTTCTCCCTGATAATGTGGGACATGACTCCCAGGGATGAGACTGGTCATGGAATTGTTGGATTTACAGTGACTTCTTGACAAAAAGAATGAAGATAAATGAAACAAAACAGTTTCAGTGCCTAAGAGATTTCAAATGAAGGATCATTCTGGAGGTTATTCTTATGCAAGCTTCAGCCAAATATTGCAAATTCCCACAGCATGCCAAACCCCAACCAAGAAGAGTATTCCTGAAAATCCTGAAGAATACCCTGGACTTTATCTAAGACTCTAGAAAAGCTTTACCTATTTATTTTTTCAGAAACTTAAAGCCTCAAGAATACTCCTATACCAGATAAGCCCTGAAACCAAGATGTACCTGTCTCTCCAAGAACATCAACCAGCTTTTCCTCCACCCCATAACATCAACACCTATTTTCAGCATGAAGAATGTAGAATGGCCATTGTCCAGATATCCCTGAAGAATGAGAGAATGATCAAATAAGAGGGAGGAGTTGTAACTTAGAAGTTATGATTTAACAAATGATTATGACTTCTGAGTCATAACATAGATATTTCCTTTAGTTTCTAGTGTATTAGAATAGCCAGAAGGAAATTCTGGAGATTATTGAACTATAATCCCAGAGCCTTAATATTTGATCATGATTGTATAACTATATAGCTTTCATCTTGTGGCCATGTGATTGTAAAAAAGCCTGTGTCTGTCATCCCCTTTATCCAGTGTATTGGTAGATGAGTAGTAAAATAAAGACATGTGTAAAAATACAGTAGGTTGGAATATGGAGCAAATAACCTACATAAACTATGGACAGTTTATGTAGGGTAACAGCTAACATGGACAGTTAACAGTACTACTTTAATCTTTCATCAGTTGTAACAAATATAACTACTGTTTAAAAATAGAATCATAAAATAGTGCTATCATCAATTGTAACAAATTTTCCTCACCAATGCAACAGGTGGTGGTAGGGAGGGGTATTGGAATCCTGTACTTTACGAATGATTGTTTTGTAAACCCACAACTTCTCTAATAAAAAACTTGAATGAAAGAAAGAAAAAAATAAAAAAGAAAGAAATGGAGGAAAGAAGGAAGATAGAAGGAAAAAAGGAAAGAAAATACCAGTGCCTAGCAGGATGCAGAGAAATTGGAATTACAGTGCTTTACTGGTGGAAATTTAAAATCATGCAGCCACTGTGGAAAACAGCTTGACAATTACTCAAAAAGTTAAACATTGGATTCCTATAATACGCTACCATTCCAATTCTAGGTATATACCCCAAATCATTGGAAACAGGGACTCAAACATGTACACCCAATGTCCATAGTAGGATTCTTCACAATAACCAAAAGATAGGAAAAAAACAACTTTCTATTAACAGTTGAATACATAACTAAAATGTGGCTTCCATATAATGGAATATTCATCACCAAAAAGTTAAGCTATGATAAATTCTACAACATTGCTGAATATTTGAAACATAATGCTGAGTGAAACAAGCCAAACACAAAAGTATAACCACTGTATGATTCCAATGGTATGAAATATCTATATTGAACAAATTCAAATTCAGTGAGAAAGAAAGTAGATTACAAATTACCAGGTACAAGAAGGTTGGGGAATTATGATTAATAGGTACAAATTTCTGTTTCACTTGACAAAATTCTTGGTAATAAATGGTTATAATGGCAGTGTAATATTCTAAATTTAATTAATATGACTGAATTGTACAGTGAAAAATAGTTGAAATGGGAAATGTGTTTTGTGTATGTTGCCAACCACAATAATGTTTTTAAACAACAAAAACAGAAAAAACACCTTTATTATTTTTTGTAGGGATGGAATTATTGGTCACCCTTGGGTTTAGATTTTTTTGTCAGAAAATACTGCTACTACTACTAATAATAATTATAATTGTAACAACTATAATGACTAACAACATTGATTGTCTTAGTTTTAATTCAACATGTGAGGCTTAGTTCAAAGCACTTTACATATCCATTTATTTTTTTCATTCAGAAAATATAAGTTGTTTAAGTACTACCCATATTTTATGGATTTGGATACTTAGAGAAGGTAGGGATCCACCTTGGGTTAAACAGATAATACTTGAAGGTGCTTGGATTTATCTTGGGACTCTAGAAACATCAAGAACATTTGGCCAGATGGGTGTAATGTTCAATTCCTGACTCCAAGCACACTCGGTTTATAATCCCTTTGGTCTCCTGAAATCAGGCTATATCTGGTACATCTTAGAACTAGGTGTCCTTCTCCTCCCTGCAACTGCTACATTGGGCTAGTCTTCAGACCTCCATTGATGAGGATTCCCATGAGGTATATTGAAGATTTTCATGTTGCAGTGTCCATGATAAGGCCCTGCAGAAAGAGATCCCAGCAAAATACATGCTTCATGTGCCTGCAATTTTAGGTCTTTTGGGGCTAAAATTCCTGGTTCCCAGGAGGAAATACTTCTGCCAGTGGACATAATGAAGGTTTCACTGCACCTAAGGTTATGTAACATCATGTCATTTGGGACATTTCTCAAATATGATGGCCTATCCTATTATGTTTTACAAATAAATACCATTTTCTAAGCTTGATGAATATGATTTCAAATCTTTATCATGACCTTTGAAATTCACATAGTCCTGCCTTTCCTTTCATACTCAGCAGATTGAAACCTATTCCCCAAATAGAACAGAAACATATGGAGGTTCTTTCCACCAGTAAATTTTAAAATATTGTTGAGCCATCATCTGGCTGTACTATCTTCCCCATAATGGGTAGTGAATTATCTTTAATCCCACCCATATTCTTGTTTGGGGACTATCTTTCATACTATATCATTAATTTATCTTAAATTATTCTTTCTCAATATGTCCATCCTCTTAGCATTTAGAAATGTTCCAGCATCAATCTGGGCATAGATCATATTTTTTTCTCCTTTTATTTTCAGCCATTGCCATATCATGATTTTTCAATTCTAGTTGAGGTTAGCATCCATTTATCAGCACATTTCCCCTTGTCCCTCCCCATACTCATTCTACACCAATCTGTTTCTGTCCCATTAATCCATGGACACAGTTTTTCCTGAACATATCAATGGTCTAATCAATAAAATATCCATGTGAGGTGTTATGTCTTCATATTTTCCAACTCATCAGAATGTTTTTATTGTCTTCTTATAAGCCTTCTTTTCCCTAGACTCTTTTAACTATTGTTACTGACTAAGTTCTCAAGGAAGGAGATCCTGAGGTGGAGTCTAGAGTGCAGTCTCTTTATTAGGGAATGCCCTTTGGATTATTATATGTGGAAAGGAGGTGTTGGGAGCAATCTGGACAGAGGAATAAGTCAAACTGCAGTATGACCTTACAGCTATAGGGATCAAATTCTCATGGCTAAAATGAAAATATATTGCTTGATTTAAAAAAGAAATCATATTGGAATTATACATAAGTAGATTCAATAATGTTTCCAATTATATAATTTTCTTTTAAAAATGTGTTAAAATGCAGCTTATTTATAGGAAAATCAACAATGAAACTATCATTTATTCCAGGAATCTCAAATATTGTGAAGCTTATAGAGATTTGCATCAGCTAAAGATGAATTGAAAAACTTACACAAGATGATCTCTCTCTTTCATGGTAGTAAAATAAACACATTCTATAAATATGAGTCATACTTTTTCCTTGAATATAAATTTTGAGCACAAATTTCTATTTCTATAGTCACACTGATGATTACTACTTGAGAGAATGTTGGTAGGTTGTGTGTCCTCTAAGAAGTAAAGAGCAGTAAAGATCCTCTTCAGATTGTCCACAGTAGCCAGAGGAACCCAAATCCACCAAACATAGATACCTCTAGGAAAAGGCATAAGGGTTGTTTCGGCACTTTAAGGATAACAGAATTAAAGACATAGCCATGTTTTCCTTTATTGCATTTACATGATTCACACAGTAAAAGAGTAAATAGTTTGTAAAAAGGGGCATAACATGATTAGATTTATCTTGATTGGCATTCAAGTTAATCAAGGTATATTCCTTGAATTATATGTCTCCTGAGGTTATCAATCACATAAAAAGAGATTTCACCTTCCAATGTTTCCTTAAATGTAATTTTATAGTGATATATCCACACATCATTCAATCCATCCAAAGTATGCGAACAATGCTTCACAGTATCATCACCTTGTTCTGTGCTCATCATCATGATCAGTTTTAGAATATTTGAATTATTCCAGAAAAAGTAAAAAAAAGAAAAAAGTAAATCCAAAACATCCCACACCCCTTACCTCCCCTTCTTATTGACCACTAGTATTGCACTCTACCCAAGTTCAAGACTTACAATAAAGGTAGGTTAATTAAGACAGTGTAGTATTGTCAGAGGTAGATCAGTGGAATAAAAACAAAACCCTCAGAAGTAGATCATACAAATACAGGCAACTTTTTTCCCTATATAGTTATACAATCATTATGAAAGATCAGTGCTATTAGATTACAGTTCAGCAATTTCCTGTATTTCCTTCTAGATATTCTAATACACTATAAACTAAAAAGAAATATCTCTATAGTGATCAGTAGTCATAGTCATTTTTTAAATCCTAATTTCTTAATTACAACTCCTCCTCACATTTGATCATTCTCTCAATCTTCAGGAATATCTGGGCAATGACCATTTTAGGTTCTTCATGCTGGAAAGGGTGTTGAACTTATGGGGTAGGGGAGCAAAACTGCTTGATGTTCTTGGATAAACAAGCAGTGTTTTAGCTAGAGAAAGAAACTCTGAGTTCTAAAGTTGAGTGACAGCATACTTAAGGAAAAAAACGGATTCATTGTCTTCTCCAATCTATGTATTTGGGTTCTGGTGAACACTGGAGAGAATTTCCACCAGGAGAGAGACAGCTCTATTTTTATCAACTGATTTGTAATCAGAAGATAGTTGTTTAATATGACTGTGGGCACTGATGGACAGATATTTTTGGGTGAGTTAGGAAGTTGTGAATATTATATTTTTCTGGTCTTAAAATTCATAAGTAATGGTCAAAGGAAACAAACAATCAGAGATTGTTTTTTCTACATTTAAATCCTAGGAGAGACAGACCAAAAATAGATAGATGGAGAGATAGATAAATAGGTAGATATATAGATAGATACATAGACTGATTGACAGATATACACATATATTCTAGGTTTATAGTGAAAAACTAGATGGAGGAAAAGGATAGCAATTAAGTTAAGGGAGAGAGGAATGGAAAGCCTAACTTTTGTTGGAGATCAGTGAAGAGATCTTTGAGGAATTGATGTTTAAACTGAGACTTAAAAAGATGAGTATGGGTTGGGGAGGTATGTTTGTGAATTGGGGTGTAAATGAACAATGAAAATAATGCTCACTATAGAGATAGTAGCAATATTTAATTGTACTTAGGGGTTCCAAGTAAGCACATTAAAGGTCAATCCCTGGATTTCTGGTGAAGCCATTAATGAAGATTGAAGACTGGAGGAGGAATGAAGTTTATATTTTGGGTCAAGGAGACGTAATGTCCTGAGATATATTTCATTCATTGTGCATATAATTAAGCAAGCAACTGTGGTAGCTCAGAAATGGAATGCATAAAAGTGTTCTGTCACTTTCCTTTTTCCATTTTTTATTTTAAATTCAGTTTTATTGAGATAAATTCACATACCATACAATCATCCATAGTGTACACTCAACTGTCCACAGTACTATCATACAGTTGTGCATTCATCAACCCAATCAAGTTTTGGACATTCTCCATACCCAAAAAGAATAAAAATAAGAGATAAAAGTAAAAAATAGCACCCAAGGCATTCCATCCCCCATCACATGCTATTTTTTCATTTAGTTTTTGTCCCCATTTTTCTACTTATCTGTCCAAACAATGGATAAAGGGAGTGTGAGCCACAAGGTTTTCACAATCACAGTCACACAATGCAAGCTACATAGTTATGCAATCATCTTCAAGAATCAAGCCTTCTGGGTTGCATTTCCAGTTTCAGGTATTTCCTTCTAGCTATTCCAATACACCAAAAACTAAAAAGTGTTATCTATATATCACATAAGAATGCCCTCCAGAGTGACCTCCCAACTCCATTTGAAATCTCAGCCACTCAAACTTTATTTTGTTTCTATTTGCTTCCTCATTTTGATCAAGAATATTTTCTCAATTCCATGATGCCAGGTCCAGGCTCATCCCTGGAAGTCATGTCCCAAATTGCCAGGGAGATTTATATGCCTGGAAGTAATATCCCACATAGGGGAAAGGGCAGTGTGTTCACTTGTCACATGGGCTTAGAGAGGGGGAGAGAGGCCACACTTGAACAACAAAGAGGTTCTCTGGGGGAGACCCTTAGATGCAGTTAAAAGTAGGCTTAGCCTCTCCTTTCAGTAACAAATTTGTACAAGAAATCCCCAAGATTGGGGGCTTGGCCTACTAAATTGTTAGCCCTCAGGTTTCTGAGAATATGAGCAATAATCCAGGTGTGGACGTTGAACATTTCCATATCTATCACCAGATTCTCAGAGGTTCCCTGCAAATATATTTATTCTCTGCCCAAATTACTCTGGTATGTATTCAGATTTTGCACTAACCTGTACAAACCTACCAGATTTCACTTCCTACTCAAAGTTCCAGGTGTTTGAATAAACTGACCATACAAGTTACATTATTTAGTGTGCTGCAGAAAATATACATCCAGCAGCAAATATCTCTTCTCTTGGTCTCACACAGAGGTTGAAGTTTTAAAACACAGTCAATAATGTCCTTTAACTTTTGGCTTGATTTGCCTTGGTCTTCACAAGTTACACTTTATTCATATCTCTAATTGAATTCTGCACTCTTCTAACTCATGAAAAGTTGCTATATGAGCTAATACTGACATTTATAGCTGCTGAGTTCTAGCTCTGAGTTTCAGGTGTCACAGAGATACTGTAAATTCCAAAGACCCACCAGATTATACACAAAGATTTCAGCATCTCAGAATTTGGAGATAGCCATTACAGCTCAGGAATAGATGTGACTGCTGCAAGAGCTTACAATCTGGGGACTATTACAATAAGCATTCCCCTGATAATCTGTTCTCTAAGATTCAATTCTCAGAGTTTACACATCATATTCCACATTGGTGAGGCATTATAAAGTTTCTCTTTTTGTTTCTGGTGTACTTAACTCAAAATGCTGTCTACAGGATCCATTCACCTCATTGCATGTCTCACAGCTTCACTCCTCTCAGTTGCTCAATATTCTGTTGTATGTATACACCACAGTTCATCATTCTCTTCATCAGTTGATGTGCTCTTAGGCCACCTCTACCCACTGCAAATCATGAATACTGCCTCCATAAACACCAGTGAACAAATGTCCATTTATGTCCCTGCTCTCAGATGTTCCAAGTGTATACCCCATAATGAAGTTGCAGGACCTTATGGTACCCACCTGCTTAGCTTCTTGTGGAACAACCATGCTGTCCTCAGGATAGGCTACTCCATTCTACTTCACCACCAACAGTAAAGAGGTACATCCCTCTCTCCATGTTTTCACCAGCACTTTTATCTCTATAGTTTTTCCCACAACTTGATGGAGATAAATTCACATACCATAAAATCTTCCACAGTGTACAATCAGTTGTTCACAGTATCATCATACAGTTGTGCATACATCACCACAATTGGCACTTGAACATATTCATTACTATGAAAAAAATGTGAAATAATAGTAAAACAGATAATAAAAAATAATATACCATACTATATAATGTACTAATAAGATCAGACAACACCGCCACTACCAAGAATGCCATATCACTCCCTTATATCTCCCTCTCATACACATTAACTTTGGCATATTGCCTTTGTTACATTTAAATGAAGCATATTACAATGTTACTCTTAACCATAGTTTTGGGTTTGCTTTGATTACATTTTTCCCCAATACCGTCCCTTTTCCAGCACTGCAAGGTTGATGTTCATTTGTTCTCCCACATGTAAAAACACTTTTATATTTGTACAGACACAATCATTGACCACTCTAGGTTTCCCCAAGATACACCATCCCATCCTTTATTGCCTAATTTTCCTTCTGGTGTCATACATGCCCTTAGCCCTCCTCTTTCATCTTTACTCACAGATATCTTTGTTAAGTGTACTTAAAATATTGTGCTATACCAACACATGATATTATGCTATCCAGTTCAGAAACTAAACAATCAATCCTGTTGAACATTCTATAATCCTTCAGAATCAAATGTCCCATCTCTACCCTCTTTCTATCTCCTGATAATCTGTGTTCTCAGCTTTTAACTCTCAAAGCTTGCCCATTAATGTTAGTTCATATTAGTGAGACCACATGGTAGTTGTCCTTTTGTTTCTTGCTAACTTCCATCAACATCAGGTTCTCAAGGTTCATCTCTATTGTTAAATGTTCTGTGACTTTGTTCTGTCTTATAGCTGTATAATATTCCATCCTGTGTATATACACAGTTTGTTTACCCACTCATCCATTGATGGACATTTGGGTTCTTTCCATCTCTTGACAATCATGAATAATGCTGCTATAAACATTGATTTACAAATATCTGTTTGTGTCTTAGCTGTCAGTTCCTCTGAGTATGTATCTAGTAATGGAATTGCTGGATCATATGGCAATTCTATACTTAGCTTTGAAGAACTGCCACAGTGTCTTCCAGAGTGTCTGCATCAATGTACATTTCCACCAACAGTGAATGAGTATGCCTCTTTCTACACATCCTCTCCAGCACTTGTAATTTTCTGGGGTTTTATTGGATAATGGCCACTATGGTAGGTGTGAGGTGATATCTCATTGTAGATTTGATTTGTATTTCCCCAATAGCCAGTGACAGTGACCATTTTTTCATGTTTTGAGCCATTTGTATTTCCTCTTCAGAAAAGTGTCAGTCCATGCCTTTAAAACATTTTCATATTGGGTTCTTTGCCTTTCTGTTGTTGAGTTATAAGTCCCCTTTACATATCCAGGATATTAACCTTTATCTAATATGTGGTTTCCAAATATTGATTCCCATGGCATAGGCAGACGTTTTACTTTTATGACAAAGTCTTTTGATGGAAAAAAGTTGCCATTTCATTACAAGCCAAGAATGGAAAAGAAGTTAAACAGAAAGGATTTATGGAAAGTCCTATTGTCTGATGGCTTTGACCCTTGTGTGCTTCATGTGAAGCCAACAGAATTTTTGCAAGCTCTTTACAGACAGAGCCACTGCTGGTTGGGACTGGAGGAGAAAGACAAGGAACAAGTTGAAGGAAAATTTTCTTCAAAGACAGAGCCATTGAGTTTGAGGTCTGGAATCATGAGGCCTTGGGCTGGGAGAACAGAGTGGCCCACATGCATGAAAAGGGTGAGTTTGCCCCAGAGGGTGAGGGTGGGCCTTTCACCTCCATGCTCCAGAAGAGTCTTGCCACCACAGGCCCCAAAGTGGGTGAAGCACATTCCCAGGGAATTGGGGAGAGCCTGGCTGCACCACACTGTTCTGTAGGGGTTGAGCATGTGCCCCAAAGATAGAAGAGAATCTGGGTGCTGCCCTGATATTTGAGGAGGGTGGGGCTGAGAAGGTGGTCTCTCCAATGTGTGGATATGTTGGAACACTGACTCCAGCATTTGGAGAGGAAAGGGCTGCCACAAAGACCCTTAGGATGGTTTAGACTCCTGCTCTCTCAAGCCCCAAGGATACAATGTCATTCTGTTAAAGACTCAGATTTTGAAATCTAATGGAGTTTGCCCTGTGGGTTTTAGGAACTGTTTTGGTCCCATTAACCCTGTTTTCCTTTCAGTTTCTCCTTATAGCAATGGTAGATTGATACTAATTCTGTCTAGAATACTTGGTAGAATTCAGTAAAGCCATCTGGTACTTAGCTTTTCTTTTTTGGGAGCTTTTTTATGGCTGACTCAATCTCTTGTGATTGTTTTGTTGACATTGTCTATTTCTTCTGGAGTCAATGTTGGCTGTTTGTACTTTTCTAGGAAGTTGTCCATTTCATCTAAGTTCTCTAGTTTATTAGCACATAATGGCTTGTATTATCTTCTCATTATCTCCTTTATTTCTCTGGGGTCAGTAGTTATATCTCCTTTCCCATTTATGATTGCATTGATTTGCATTCTCTGTCTTTTTTTTTTTTTTTTTTGTTAACCTAGGTAGGGGTATATCAATTTTGTTCATTTTCTCAAAGAACCAACTTCTGGTTTTGTTGATTCTCTCTATTGTTTTCCTGTTCTCAATTTCATTTATTTCTGCTTTAATCTTTGTTATTTCTTTCCTTCTGTTTGCTTAGGGGATAGTTTGGTCTTCTTTCTTCAGGTGAACTGTTAATTGCTCAATTTTTGCCCTCTCTTCTCTTTTAATATAGGCATTTAGGGCCATAAATTTCCCATTCAGCACCATCTTTGCTGCATCCCATAAGTTTTGATATGTTGTATTTTCATTGTCATTTGTCTCAAGGTATTTACTAATTTCTCTTGTAATTTCTTCCTTTACCCATTGGTTTTCTAAGAATGTGTTGTTTAGCCTCCATATATTGTTAATTTGAGAACTTCTGCCCGTTATTTATTTCTAACTTCAACCCATTATGATCTTAGAAAGTATTTTATATAATATCATTTTTTAAAATTTGTGGTGACATGCTTTGCAACCCATGTGGTCTATCCTAGGAATGTTCCCTGAGCACTTGAGAAAAATGTGTATCCTGCTATTGTTGGGTGTAATGTTCTATAAATGTCTGTCAAGCCTACTTCATTTATGGTACAACTCAACATCTGTTTCCTTATTGAACTTCTGTCTAGATGTTCTATGCATTGGTGAGAGCAGTGTATTGAAGTCTACAACTATTATTGTAGAGGCATCTATTTCTCCTTTTAGTGTTCTCAGCATTTTCCTCATGTATTTTTAGGCACACTGGCTTTGTGCATAAATATTTATGATTGTTGCATTTTCTTGATGAATTGACCCTTTTATTAATATATAGTTTCCTTCTTTGCCTCTTTTAATTGTTTTAACTTTGAAGTCTAATTTGTCTGATATTAATATAGCTATTCCTGCTTTTTTTTCTGTTTGTTGTTTTTGTGAACCATCTTTTTCAAACCTTTCACTTTCAGCCTATTTTTGTCCTTGTATCTAAAGTGAGTTTCTTGTAGAATACATCCTGTTTTTTAATCCATTCTACCAGTCTATGTCTTTTTACTGGGGAGTTAAATCCATTAGCATTTAGTGTTATTATTGTAAGGGCAATGCTTTCTATTACAATTTTTTCTTTTGGATTTTACATGTCATATCTTGTTTCTCCTATCTCTCTCCTCTTACCCTTCTTGATAGTATTCATTTCTACACTATTCTCCAAACTGCTCTCTCCTGTCTTTTCCTATCATCCTGTAAAACTCTCTTTAGTATTTCTTGTAGCACCAGTCTCTTATTCACAAACTGTCTCAGTGTCTGTCTGAAAATATTTTAATCTCTCCCTCATTTTTGAAGGACAGTTTTGACAGATATAGAATTAATGGTTGGCAGTTTTTCTCTTTCAGTGTCTTAAATATATCATATGACTGCCTTCTCACCTCCATGGTTTCTGCAGAGAAATCTATACATAATTTTACTGAGCTTCCCTTGTGTATGAGAGATCACTTTTCACTTGCTACTTTCAGAGTTCTCTTTGCTTTTGACTTTGGGCAGTCTGATCAGTAAGTGTCATGGCATAGGTCTAATGGGATCAATTCTCTTTGGGTTATGCTATACTTGAATCTGCAATTTTATGTCTTTCATTTGAGTTGGGAAATTTTCAGTGAATATTTCTTCTGTTAGTCTTTCTGACCCTTTTCCCTTCTCTTCTCCTTCTGGGACACCCACAACATGTATATTCATATGCTTCATATTGTCATTCAGCTCTGTAAGTCCCTGCTTATATTTTTCCATTCTTTTCCCTATCTATTCTTTGGTGTGTATGATTTCAAATGTCCTATCGTCCAGTTCACTGATCCCTTCTTCTGCCTGTTCAAATCTGCTGTTATATGTCTTCATTGTGTTTTTCATCTCTTCTATTGTGCCTCTCATTCCCACAAGTTCTGCCATTTGTTTTTTTTCAAGTTTGTGGATACTTCTTTATGTTCATCCAGTGTCTTCTTTATATCCCTCATCTCTTTTGTCACATTTTCCTTCAACTCATTGGTTTGGTTTAGAAGATTTGCTTGAACATCTTTCATTAGTTGTTTCTATTCCTGTATCTCAGCTGAACTACTTGTTTGTTCCTTTGACTGCTCCATATTTTCATGTTTCCTAGTAAGGCTCATTATTTTAAGCTGTCTAGGCATCTGATTTTCTTGATTATTTTATTCTGGGGCTCATTGTCACTCTTCTACCTAGGGTTTTCTTGTTGAGTGGCTTTGTTCTCTATACGTTGATGTTCTGTTCAGCTTATTCTAGACATCTAACTTAAATTCTATTTACTTGATCAGAATTTTTCACCTCTTGTTTTTCTGTTTCTTGCCCACCTCTATGTAACTTTTTTGTGGGAGGCTCTCCTCAGATATTGTTGACCCAAATCAAGTTTTCCCAGTCCAGAGAGGCCCAGGTCTCAGGAGGGGGAAAAGGAATTTCTCTGAGAATGAGACCCTCCTGTGAAGTCTCTAAATTCTGTGCTTTCCCTATCCTGACCACAGGTGGTGCTTGTCATCTGGCAGCTCTTCACCATTGTAAAGAGGTGCACTGTCTTTAATTCTCTTCAGACTCTGTCCCTGTTGGGAGCATTTCTGCCTGAAGCTGGTTTCTATTTTCTAGCTCCTGGGGTCTGAGTTCTTTGAAGGAGGGCTGCCATTTGAGCTGGAACATGCTCCATTTTCTTGGGGAAGTTGTGGTCTTTAGGCAATTGTCTCCCCCACTATACTCATTGCTTTGTCTGTCAGACCTATGTCAGCTCTCGGTTGACTGGGTCCAAAGATTAGTTGCAAATATCTGAGGTTTTTGTGTAAAGAGCTACTAGACTAGTTATTTTAAAAAGAAAAACAATAAAAAGAAAAAAGAAATCCCTTTTAAAGACCTTTCCCTAGCATCCAAGCTTTGTCTCAGTAAAGAGTATTTATAAATATGCACTTTAGGCTATTATCTCTTTCACCTGAATAGTTACTGTCCAATTCTGCCCTTGCCATGGGACTATTGAAATGTAAAAATATAAGGAGTATCTAAATTCCACACCTCACTATGCCACCATCTTGTCCCATCCCTCTCTCATTCTTTTTTTTTTTTTTTCATTTCCTTGTTAGGTTTTTTTTTTTTCATTTTTATTGAAATTGTTCAGATACTGTACAATTATCCAAAGATCCAAAGTGTAAAATCACTTGCCCCTGGGTACCCTCATACAGCTGTGCATCCATCACACTTAATTTTTCTTCAATTTTTAGAAACTTTTCACTACTCCAGACAAGAAATAAAGTGAAAGATGAAAAAAGAAAAGGAAACTCTAATACTCCCCTATCCCTAACCAACCCCCCTCAATTGTTGACTCCTAGTATTGATATAGTACATTTGTTACTGTTTATGAAAAAATGTTGAAATGCTACTAACTGTAGTATATACTTTGTAATAGGTATATAGTTCTTCCCTATATGCCCTTCTATTATTAACTTCTAATTGTATTGTCATACATTTGTTCTGGTTCATGGAAGTGATTTCTAGTATTTGTACAGTTGATCATGGACATTGCCCACCATAGGATTCAGTTTTATACATTCCCATCTTTTGACTTCCAACTTTCCTTCTGGTAACATATGACTCTGAGATTCCCCTTTCCACCTCATTCACACACCATTCGGCACTGCTAGGTATTCTCACATCTTGCTACCAACACCCCTGTTCATTTCCAAACATTTAAGTTCATCCTAATTGAACATTCTGCTCATACTAAGCAACCACTCCCCATTCTTAAGCGTCATCCTATATCTTGGTACCTTATATATCATGTCTATGAGTTTACATATTATAATTAGTTCCTATCAGTGAGACCCTGCAATAATTGTCCTTATGTGTTTGGCTTATCTCACTCAGTATATTGCCCTCAAGGTTTTGTTATCAACCCATTTTTTTTAATATGGTTTTGTTCACTCACCATACATTCCATACCAAGTAAATAATCGATGGTTCTCTGCATGGTCATACATTTATGTATTCACCACCTTCACCACTATCTATATAAGGGCATCTACATTTCTCCCACAAGGCAGGAGGGAGAATCAAAGAAGGTAGAGAGGCAAAAGAAAGAGGAAAAAAAAATGACAGCTAGGAAGGAGCAAAAGGAAAAATAACCTTAAATCAAAGTAGAATAAAGAATCAGACAATACCACCAATGTCAAGTGTCTAACATGCCTCCTCTATCCCCCCCTCTTATCTGCATTTACCTTGGTATATCACCTTTGTTACATTAAAGGAACCATAATACAATGATTCTATTAGTTACAGTCTCTAGCTTATGCTGATTGCATCCCTCCCCCAATGTCTCCCCATTTTTAACACCTTGCAAGGTTGACATTTGCTTGTTCTCCCTCATAAAAGAACATATTTGTACATTTTATCACAATTGTTGAATACTCTAGCTTTCACCAAGTTACACAGTCCCAGTCTTTATCTTTCCTCCTTTCTTGTGGTGTCTCACATGCTCCCCACCTTCCTCTCTCAACCGTATTCATAGTTACCTTTGTTCGGTGTACTTACATTGTTGTGCTACCATCTCCCAAAATTTTGTTCCAAACCATGCACTCCTGTCTTCTATCACCCTGTAGTGCTCCCTTTAGTATTTCCTGTAGGGCAGGTGTCTTGTTCACAAAGTCTCTCATTGTCTGTTTGTCAGAAAATATTTTGAGCTCTCCCTCATATTTGAAGGACAGCTTTGCTGGATATAGGATTCTTGGTTGGCGGTTTTTCTCTTTCAGTATCTTAAAATATCACACCACTTCCTTCTTGCCTCCATGGTTTCTGCTGAGGGATCCACACATAGTCTTATTAAGCTTCCTTTGTATATAATGGATCACTTTTCTCTTGCTGCTTTCAGGATTCTCTCTTTGTCTTTGACATTTGATAATCTGAGTATTAAGTGTCTTGGCGTAGGCCTATTCATATCTCTTCTGTTTGGAGTATGCTGCACTTCTTGGGTCTGTAATTTTGTGTCTTTCATAAGAAATGGGAAATGTTCATTAATTATTTCCTCTATTATTGCTTCTGCCCCCTTTCCCTTCTCTTCTCCTTCTGGGACACCAATGATACGTAGATTCTTGTACTTTGTTTCATCCTTGAGTTCCCAGAGATGTTGCTCATATTTTCTCATTCTTTCCTCCATCTACTCCTTTGAGTGTAGGCTTTCAGGTGTTTTGTTCTCTAGTTCTTGAGTGTTTTCTTCTGCCTCTTGAGATCTTCTGTTGTATGTTTCCATTGTGTCTTTCATCTCCTCTGTTGCACCCTTCATTTCCATAGATTCTACTTGTTGTTTTTTTGAACTTTTGATTTCTGCCATATATATGCACAGTGATTCCTTTACAGCCTCTATCTCTTTTGCAATATCTTCTCTAAACTCTTTGATTTCATTTAGCATTAGTTGTTTAAATTCCTGTATCTCAGTTGAAGTGTACATTTGTTCCTTTGACTGGGCCATAACTTTGTTTTTCTTAGTGTAGGTTGTAATTTTCTGTTGTCTAGGCATGGTTTCCTTGGTTATCCAAATCAGGTTTTCCCAGACCAGAACACGCTCAGGTCCCAGAAGGAAGAAATATTCAGTATCTGGTTTCCCTGTAGGTGTGTCTTAGAAAATTGCTCCACCCTGTGATGCCTCAGGTCACTGTGCTTTTCTGCCCAGTAGGTGACACCTGTTAGCCTATAATTCTTGACTGTTGTGAGGAGGTATGGCCGTGTTCCCCCAGGTTCTGGGGTCTGGTTTTGAATGGAAAGGGCCCCACCCCTTTCCTCCTAGAGGAGACAGACCCCCCAGGTGGAAGTCATTAGCATTTCAATGGTCTCACTCTCTGCTTGTGCTGTCTCCACCCTTCCCTGAGTCACAGCCCTGGAAACTGAAATTGACTGGGGCTTTCTCCACTGTGCCAAAAAAGAAACAGATAGTCCCCTTCAGACCCAGTCCAAGGTGACCCTCTAGCTCTCCAAGGTCAGTCATCACCCAAAGCCTCTGTCTGTTTTATGGGGGTGCGTACCTGTAGTGAGCAGTTCACACTCGCTACTTAAAACCCCAGTTGGAGCTCAGCTGAGCTATATTCGCTTGCTGGGAGAGAGCTTCTCTCTGGCACCACAAGGCTTTGCAGCTCGGGCTATGGGGGAGGGGGTCTCATGACTTGGATCCGCAGGTTTTACTTACAGATTTTATGTTGTGTTCTCGGGTATTCCTCCCAATTCAGGTTGGTGTATGATGAGTGGATGGTCTTGTTTGTCCCCCCACAGTTATTCTGGATTATTTACTAGCAGTTTCTGTTTTTTTGTAGTTGTTCCAGGGGGACTATTTAGCTTCCACTCCTCTCTATGCCACCATCTTCCCCCACCTCCCCCTCATTCTTTTTTAATGAACATAAATTTATGTTTCACTGTTGATGGACATTTGAATTGTTTCCATCTTTGGATTTTGAAAACAAATCTAGTTGGGGAAACAATTACTGAGAGCAAGAAGAGAAAAGTGAAAAAAGTGAAAAAAAAAACCCTTTCAGAGCCATGGAATGAGAGTCCGATTGGGTTCCCATTTCTGTGTGCCTCCCTTCCTGGGACCCATCCCTTCTCCATCACCCAAACACTTCCAACTCCAAAAGTTAATTAATCAATTTCTTAATTCTGCAATTGAGCCTAGGTTGAGACTCCTTCTTGATCCCAGCACAGATTGTTTATTTTTCCCTCAGGGAGCCAGCTTCAAGACAGTCTGCAGTGTATGGGGGATGGGTGCCAGTCTCCTGGCCAGGGAAACTTACAGGTTTTGATGCAATATCAACCATTCCACCCATTCCAGACTAGTATATGATGTGTGACTGGTCACTGAAAACCCCCAGAAGGCTGTTTCATACAGTTTCTGGCTATTTACCAGCTGTCTTAGAGAAGTAACTAAATTCCACACCTCACTATGCCACAATCTTTTCCCATCCCTCCCTCATTCTTTTTTAATGAACATAAATTTACATTTCATTGTTGATGGACATTTAAATAGTTTCCATATTTTGATTTTAAAAACAGCAGTGTATAACCTAGTACTAGATCATTTTGCACATGTGTGAATTTATCTGTGGGATAAATTCCTAGAAATGCAGTTAGTTATTGGGCCAAAGGACATGCATATTGTAAGTTGGTAGATATTAATAAATTGCCCTCTATAGAAGTCTCTCTGTGAATTTATGAGAATGCTTCTTTTCCCACATCTCTACAGCACAGTGGTGTCAAACATTTGGCTCTGTCAATCTCATGGAGTATCTTGATGTTGTTCCCTCAATTTGCCCCTCTCATTATCAGCAAGGTTGGACATCTATTAATTAAGAGTCATTTGTATTTCCTTTTGGTGAACTTTCTGTTAATAGACATTCCTCATTTCTCTAGTAGAATACAAGCTACTTTATCATTGATTTGTAAGAATGCTTAAAAAGGAAATTAGCCTTTTGTCTTTGATGTGAGCTACAATTATATTTCCCAGTCTGCCATCTCATAATTGTTTTGCCTTTGTGGGTCTTCCCCAGGAGGAATCTGTGCCTGCGTGTGCATAATTGAATATATCAGTATTTTCTTCTTATGCTAATGATTTTAATGCTTCTTTTGGGAAAAGACCCACCTATTTCATATTTTTCTAGTCATTTTATAACTTTATAATGTTAAACCCATATAGAATTTATTTTGGAGCAATGAGTTAGTTATAAATCAAACTTCATTTTTTTCCTACCTGACAACCCAGACTTCCCAATGTCATTTATTGGATCTCCATCCATACTTATTCTTGCATGTATTTGTATATATCTCTGGATTTTCTTATTATTTAAAAACTATTTTTAAAAATTATACAAGTGTTATACATGGATCCCACCATATTGTTAAAAAGTTGAGTTAATACTGATGTGTATAGAATTTTAAAAAAGTTTATTTGCTTTCCTTCCTCCCATTTCCTCATTCCTCTTTTGAGATAATCAACTCACAGTGATTCCTTTAAGACATTTTTTTCTATTAGTTATGTATAGATGCATATTTATAATGTCACACACATGTAGATTGGGAATACACACACACATTATATGCAATATGCTGCAAATTGCTTTTTTCTCACTTTTGCCTTGGAGTTCCATGATACTCCATCCAACTCTACCTCATAATTCTTTTTTTTAACCACTGAAAATATTTCACATTATGAAGTATCATACTTTGTTTAACCACTCTTATCTCTATTAGCTCACATCTGGGTTGTTTCTAGACTTTTCCTAATTCCATCAAGGTTGGGGCAGCTTTTATTTATGAAGGGTGTTGCATTGCTTCTCTTTAATTTGTGATATGCTCCTCCTTAATTTGTAGTAAACTTAAATTTATTTATATGATTAACAGTATTGTATAATTCTGAGAAAGAAAATCTGGGCAGCATTGAGTAACATGGTATTAATATTTTGTGTTGATCTTATCTTTCCAGATAACATTTTTTCACTGGGGCTCTCCTTCTTAGTACACACTAATTTGGAGAGAACAGAAAAATCATGTAAGATATAGTCTCCTTGCCTGTATTCTAGGTTTTAAATCACTGAAAAAAAACTTTCTTTTTTTCTTTAATCCTGTCTGGACAAACTACAAACAGATGCAATGCATTTTAATTTTCAGAATATCATATGTCCAATTTGATCTGTTTGAATGGAATGCAGATAGAGTAGATAAGGTGTTGTCCCTCATTCAGCTCCAGAAAAGTCTGTGTAGCACTGGGTTGGAAAATCATGTTTTTAAACACCAGTCAAATCCTACCCTACACCCAAAAGTTCTTCAAGTAATATGGGAATAATTATCCCATCAGTTGTAAGTGGTCATTCAAAATGACTTGTAAATCTTCAAAACAGCCATTTCTCTTGGGTTGTTGATAGACTCAAGTGGATATATCTGCTATGAAGTGCATGCTTTTGCCCACATATTAGAATAACTGTCTTTAAGTCACTTAGCAAGAAGAAAGCCAATTTTCAAGTTCTAGAAAAGGAGAACAAGTTATGTGTTTATAGAGCTGATATTTTTATTACAAATTCTTTAACTTGAAAGTATATGTGCTGGTTTGGATGTATTATGTCCCCCAAACAGCATTATCTTTGATGCAATCTTGTGTGGGCAGACATATTAGTGTTCATGAGGTTGTAATTCTTTGAGTGTTTCCATGGAGATGTGAACCACCCAACTGTAGGTGATAACTCTGATTAGATAATTTCCATTGAGGCATGGCCCTGCCCATTCACCCTGGGCCTTGATTAGTTTACTAGAGCACTATATAAGCTCAGACAGAAGGAGAAAGCTTGCTACAGCCAAGAGGGATACTTTGAAGAATGGACAGGAGCTGAGAGAGGAACAGCAGCTTACAGAGACATTTTGGAGATAGCATTTGAAAGCAGACTTTTGCCCTGTAGAACCTAAGAGAGCACAAATGCCTCAGGAGCAACTAAGAGTGACATTTTTGAGGAGGTGAGGCCTAGAGAAGAATGTCGTGGGAGGAAGCCCTTTTGAAACCAGAACTCCAGAGCAGACACCAGCCACATGCTTTCCCAGCTAACAGGGGTTTTCTGGATGCCTTGGCCATCCTTCAGTGAATGTACCCTATTGTTGATACATTACCTTGGACACTTTATGGCCTTAAGACTGTAACTGTGAAACCAGATAAATCCCCTTTATAAAAGCCAATCCATTTTTGGTGTGTTGCAAAGCAGTAGCATTAGCAAACCAGAACAGTATATATGCAATAATTTCATTTTTGCCACTAAAATAAGCTATCACCTCTGCATTTTAATTTTCCTAATTACCCCCAATTCACATGAAATTTTAATACCACATATATACATATATACTGTACTGTGGATCTTTGAAAGGTCATTAACAGTTGCAATAACTTAAGTCCTTTTTTCACTCCAAGAACCAATTTACCCCTTGGTTGTGATATTATCCCCATTGAGAATGCAAGATGTAGACTGTTAATGTTTTGTAATTCTCTAAAAAGAAATATTGTTTTAGGAAAGAAATCCTTTTTAAAGGGTGAGGTGGGTTATCCTTAAGCCATGTGGTTATAAATTAATTAATCCTAGTATAATCCTTTGATTACCATGAAAATAGGCAAATATGGACAATCCCATAGACCCATTATATGCCAGTCATGTATAATTTTTAAAATTAGATTTACTAATAAAGTGATATCTCAATATTCTGTTTTAAAAATTAATTATGTGAATGTGTATGGGTGAAGTACAGCTATAAATAAGAAAAATCACCCATATAATACTCCTTAACATTGATTTATCTCTTTTTTGTTTGCCATACAAGTTAATATTGCATATAAAAAGTTTTCATACAAATATTTTTTAAAATACACCCACTGTGAAAACAAATGTGGTAGAGATTTTAAACCTCTGATGATCTTCCATATAGCAATATGCCTTCATAATATTAATTTAATTTTTCCTTAAGTTAATTTAAGGAATGAAATAAAAATATCATTTTAGTTTTCATTGTTAAGTAGTTTATGGGTATAAAATACTGTGTTAAATGTTATAAAACAGGGATTTCTGACAAGTCTGATAAACTTTATTTTCTGTTGATTTCATCCTAGGAACACTGCATGGACATTCATTTATCCCACACTGTATTCATTGAAGAACAGGTGGCTGGCATTGGTAAAAGTGTGGTCTATATATTACACTCTTTATTCACACTCAAAAAATATTTCCAATCAACCTTAACTTACCTGATTTATTGCTTTTCCATGACTGCATATGTGAGAATGAATATAATATTGTGTTTTGGGGCTTTATAAATAACAGTCACTGATCAGGAAGAAAATAACTTAAGAAGGTATTTTCATACATTTTGATTCATTGGTGTATGAAGTCATTCTTAAAGAATGAATAAAATACTAAGGCAATATATTCTCAGATCATTATAAATAAATGTGAGCTAGCTATTACTGTATATATTTACACAGACACTTGCTTTCACACCTATGTACCTGTTGTTCAGTACATAAAATCAGAAACAACACTTCTGAGAAAAAAATACTGACTTTGGCCCAGTTTTTAATTGATCATTAAGTTTGTTTCTCAACTTTGACTTTTTCAGGTATTAGTGTTAAATAGTTATCATAATAGTTATTGTCCAAGCTGTGATCTTTATAAGAGTAATATGAAGATTGGATTATATGAATAATATAATATAAGGTTATGGGTTGTAGTCCCACCATGTCAGTTATTTCCTTCTAGATATACTAATAATACACTAGACACTAAAAAAATAATTATATAAAGATTCAATGTTTCTAATCCTTTGTTAAATCCTATCTTGGCTGTTGCTACCCCTCCCTCTCATTTGATCACTTTCTCAGTCTTCAGGGATATCTCTTCAGTGACCACCTTATGTTCTCCATTTTGAAAAGGGTGTATCCTTTTGGGGAAACAGGATGCATCTCATTGATGTTCATTGATATTCTTGAAGATGTTGCCTCTGGGTTTTGGGATGTATTTGGCATAGGAACACTGGAGGATTTAAGTTTCTGAAAAATAAACATAGTGAGTGATAATTTTGTAGAGTCTCACATAGGGACCCAGGTACTCTTTAGTATTTTGGGGACTACCATTGATTATGGCTTGACTTACTGTAGCTATTTGGAGTATCTATCTGGGACTCGCATAAGAGTAACATCGAGGATAGCCTCTAGACTCTATTTGAAATCTCTTAACCACTGTTCTGATTTACTAATGCTGCTATTATGCAAAGTGCCAGAAATGGATTGGCTTTTATAAAGAGGATTTATTGGGGTACAAATTTAAAATTTCAAGGCCATAAATGTTTCTAAACTAAGGCATCAAGAGAGGATACCTTCACTGAAGAATGACAGATAATGTCTGGAACATTTCTTTCATCTGGGAAAGCATGTGGCTGGTGTCTGCTGTTTCTTTTCTCCTAAGTTGTGTTTCAAAATGACTTTCTCCAAAATGTCTCTCTCAGCTGCTCTTGGGATATTTTGTCCTCTCTTAGCTTCTCTGTAGCAAACTCTGGTCTAGCATCTCAAAGCATCAGCAAGCAACTGGGTCTGGGTCAGCTCTTTTTAAAGGATGCCAGAAAAGTAGTCAAGATCACCCTAATGAGTGGAGCCATATCTCCATGGAAATAATGTAATCAAAATGTCTCACCCACAGTTGGGTGGGTAACATCTCCATGGAAACAACCTAATCCAAATATCCCACAAGATTGGATTAAAGCATAGCTTTTGGGGGCACCACATTTCAGACCCTGGACCCCAAAAAGACATGTTCTTTCCATACACAAAACACATTCATCCCATCACAATATCACAAAAACTTAAATCATTTCAGCAACAATAGATAGGTACAAGATTTTATCAAAATCAGTTACAGGTATGGTCTATCCCAAGGCAAAATTCCCCTCTAGCTGTGAACCTGTGAAACTTAGAACAAGTTATCTGTTGCCAGTATACAAAGGAGGGAGAGTATTAGGATAAACATTCCAATTGCCATAGGGAGAAACTGAAAGGTAAACAGGTTTCACAGGACTAAAACTGTTCCTAAAACCCACAGGGCAAACTCCAATAGATTTCAAAGTCTGAAAGTCATTTATAGAATGACATTTTATCCTCAGAGCTTAAGAGAGCTACAGCCCTACACTTTCCAAAGGCTTACAAAGCAGCCCTTTTCTCCCCCAATGCTGGGGGGAGTGCTCCAACATATCCACATATTGGGGAGATCACTTTCTTCTCAGCCCCACCCTCCTCAAACATTGGGGTGCCACCCAGACTCTGCCTCTCCAGGGCAAAGTCTCTCCCACCTCTGGACAGCAGGGTGGTGGCCAGGCTCTCCCCAATCCCCTGGGAATGTGCTCCACACTCTCTGAGGCCTGGGGTGGCAGCACTCTTCCTGAGCATCTAGGTGGAAGGTCTGCCCTCTGCCTCAAGGGCAAACTCATGCTTTCCTTGTGCATGTGTTCCTCTGCTCTTCTTGCCCAAGATTTCTTAATTCTAGACCTCAACTTCCATAGTTCTGTTTTTGAAGAACTTTTCCCTTCAATTTGTGCCTTCTATGTCCAGACTAGCAGTGGTTCCATTTGTATAGATCTCTCACAAAAAATTTGTTTTCAAGGAATGAAGCAGACAGGGGTCAAAGCTGTCAGACAATAGGACTTTCCACAAATCCTTTCTGGATAACTCAATTTCCAATCCTGGCTTGTTCTGAAATGGCAGTTTCATTCTATATTTGGTTAAATCCTCATTCTCATGTGGGTCCTCTGGGGTCTCACTTTCTGGAAGCCCAGAATCTTCCATACCATCATTTTGTGGTTTCTTAGTACCTAAATGTTCAATTCTCACTTATCGTTTTCCTCCTGCATTTTACTATACACTGCAAGGAGAAGCCGGGATGCATTTTCCTCATACAGATTCAAAATCTCTTCAACTAACTATTCTAGCTCATTTGTTTTCAAATTCTGCCTTCCACCTCACATAAGAACTCAGTTTTTCCAAATTCTCTGCCACATTAAAACAAGACCTCCTTTCTTCCAGTTTGCAACAATACATTCATCATTTCTGTTTAAGGCCTCATCAGAGGTATCTTTAGAGTCCATATTTCTACCAACTGTCTCTTCCAAGCAATCTAGGACTTTTTGATCATACACCTCACAATTCCTCCAGAACCTTCCCCTTATCCTTTTAAAAAACCATTCCAACCTGTTTGGTATTTGCAAACTCAGCAGCACCCCCACTTCTCCTGTACCAAAATCTGTTCTGATTTGCTAATGCAGCTGTTACACAAAATACCAGAAATGGATTGGCTTTTATAAGGGGAATTTATTCAGGTACATATTTAATGTTCCAAGATCATAAAAGTGTCTCAACTAAGACATTGGGAAGAGTATACCTTCACTGAAGAATGGCTGATGGTATCTGCAACACCTTTGTCAGCTGGGAAGGCACATGGCTGGCATCTGCTGTTCCTTTGTTACCAAGTTGTGTTTCAAAATATATTTCTCCAAAATATCTCTCTCAGCTGCTCTTGGGGTATTTTGTCCTCTTTTAGCTTCTCTGGAGCAAACTCTGGGCTAGCTTCTCAAAAGCATCAGCTCTTTTTAAAGGATTCCAGAAAATGAATCAAGACCCTCACTGTATTGGTGAGGCCATACCTCATGGTAGTTCTAACCCATTCAAAATGTCTAACCCACAGTTGGGTGGGTTACATCTCCATGGAAACAACCTAATCCAAATATCCCACAAGTTTGGATTAAAATATAGCTTTTGGTGGGACATAATATATTCAAACCAGTACAGCTACTAAAACTTATTTTGTTACATTTCTTTTCCCTCTATTGGTCAAAGGACATTGTCAATCACATGATGCCATGGCCAGGCCCATCTCTGGGGGTCATGACCCACATTATCAGGGAGACTTACACCCCTGGAAGTCATGTTCCACATAGGGGACAGGTTAATGAGTTTATTTGTAGAGTTAGGCTTAGAGAGGCCACATCTGAGCAAAATTATAGGTAGGCTTAGTTTCTCCATTACAGAAATAAGTTTCATAAGAGCAAGCCTCAAGATCTAGCACTTGACTTACCAAATTGGGAGTCCCTAATGCTTGAGAGAGCATCTGGAATATCCCAGGTAGGGAAGTTTAGTAGTTCCATATTTTTTCTCTAGTCCCTCAAGGGACTTTGAAAGTATTTTTTCTTATTATCTGCACAATATGCTCTGGAATATATCAGGGTATTTCATTAATATATACAGAACTCCAATATGTCACTCTCTATTCTAGGCTCCATGTGTTTAGGTTGTTTGAATGAACTGTCCAGAATGGTTAATTTAGATTATGCACTACAGGCAATTTAAATTTTGCACAAAGTAAACATCTCTTCCTTTGTTCTCACACAGGAGGAGAAGTTTAAAATAAAGATGATATCATCCTTTACCCTGTATTCTGATTTACCTTAGTCCCAACCATATTAGCTTCATTCATGATTCTGAATGACTTCTGGTATCTTTTTTGGCTGCTTTCAAATTTGCTGAATCTCAGAGCTGCAGAACTATAATTCTGAATCTTATGTATCAGAAATATACCCAGTGTTCCACAGAAATACAGATTAAACACATAGAGCAAAGCATCTCAGAATTTAGAAATAACACTTAAAATTCAGGAATATGTGTGACTGCTATAAGATCTTACATTCTAAACCCTAATTTCCTTATAAGTATTTTCTAAATGAGACCATACAAAATTTGTTCTTTTGTTTCTGACTTATTTTACTCAATATAATGCCAAGTTTCATTCACCTCTTTGCATGCCTCACAAATTCATTCATTTCTGTAACCACACAATATTCCATCAAATGTATACATCACAGCTCACCCTTCTTCTCATCAGTTGATGGACACTTCAGCCACCTCCAACCATTAGCTATCATGAGTAATGCCACATTAAACATCAATGTGCAAATTTCTGTTTGTTTCCCTTCTTCCAGTTCTTTTGAGTATATCCCTAGTAATGGGATTCCCTAATCATATAGTGACCCTATATTTAGCCCCCTGTGGATCGACTACATTACTTTCCAGAGAGGCTGCACAATTCTACTATCCTACCAGCTTTGAATAGTTATGCCTCTCCCTCTATCTTTTCTTGGGCACTAGAATCTTTATGTTTATTTATTTATTTGTGTATTTACTACTGCAGAATTTTGAGATATACTCACATAGCATATATTCTATCCAAAGTATTCAATGTCTCACATTATCCCCATTTATTTGTGCAATTGTCATCACTTTCAATTTTTTGACAATCTTCATTGTTCCAAAGAGAAAAATAACAGATAGACACACACACACACACCAAAGAGTAAACCTAATTTACCCAAGTATTTGTGTAGTACTAGTAAGCTATTCTTGTTAAATATAGTCTATAAATGCAATAGGTAGGTTTTCCTATATACCACTCTTATTAACTTTATACCAAGTGTCATAGATTTGAAGTAGTTCATGCAAGAACTTATTTATATTGTAGTGCCAATCAGTGAGATAAGTGGCTTTAAACAACCCCTTTCAATCATATTCACCTTCAGTATGGCACTATTACCTATAATCCCACTAATGAACTACCATCATGTTTATCTATTTCCAAACTTGTGAGTTCAACATCAGTAACAAGTCTGTACCTATTAGGTAACTGCTCTCCCTTCTCTAGCTTCTATCTCTAGGTCCCATATATTCTACATTTTAAGACTCTGGGTTTACATTTTTAGTGTGCTCACGTTAGAGCATACAATATGTCACAGGCCCAAGGGCAGTGGCCATGCACACAGCCTCCTTCACCAGCACTCTCCCTCCCTGCCTGGCTGCTGGTCGACCAGATGTCCACGGTGAAAGCAGACTTGGGCTCTGGTGCTGTGTTCTTGGGTCGACCAGTAGTCTGCTTATTTCAGTCAGCATTATGTCCTGAAATTTCATCCATGTTCTCACATGCTTCTGGACCTCATTCTTTCTTACTGCTGCATAATATTCCATATATATATATATATATATATATATATATTTATATATATACATATATATATATATACATACACACACACACTACATTTGTTTATCCACTCATCTGTTGATGGACACTTGGATTGTTTCCATCTTTTGGCAATTGTGAACAATGCTGCTGTGAACATTGGTGTGCAAATATCTGCTCATGTCACAGCTTTCAGATCTTCTGAGTATATACTGAGTAGTGGAATTTCCAGGTCATAGGGTAACTCAATATTTTGTTTCCTGAGGAATCACCAAAATGCCTTCCACAGCAGCTAGAAATTACACTTTCCCACCAACTTTGAATAAGTGTTCCAATATCTCTACATCCTCTCCAACATTTGTACTTTCCTGCTTGTTTAATGGCATCCATTCTTATGGGTGTGAGATGATATCTTATTATGGTTTTGATTTGCTTTTCCCTAATAGCTAATGAAGATGAAAGTCTTTTCATGTGCTTTGTAGCCATTTGTATTTCCACTTTGGAAAAATGTTTATTCATAACTTTATAATTGGGTTGTTTTTCTTTTGTTGTTGAGTTGAAGGATTTCTTTATATAAACTAGATATCACATCCTTATCATATAATGGTTTCCAAATATTTTCTCCCATTGTGTTTGTTGCTTCTTCACCTTTTTGACAAAGTCCTTTGAGGCATGGAAGCATTTGACTTTGAAGAGTTTTCATTTATCTCTTTTTTCTTTCATTGCTTGTGCTTTAGTGTAAGGTGTAAGAAGCTACTTCCTATTACTAGGTTTTGAAGGTTTTTCCCTATATTTCTTCTAGGAGTTTCACAGTACTAGCTCTTACATTGAGGTGTTTGATCCACTTTGAGTTAACTTTTGTATAGAGTGTGAGGTAGGAGTCTCTTTCATTCTTTTGACAATGTATATGCAGTTCTCCCAACCCCATTTGTTGAAGAGACTATTCTGTCTTAGTTTAGTGAATTTGGGGGCCATGTCAAGAATCAATTGACTGTAGATCTGGGGGTCTATTTCCAAACTGTCAATTCAATTCCATTGATCAATATTTCTATCTTTGTGCTAATATCATGCTGTTTTCACCATTGTGGCTTTATAATAAGCTTTAAAGTCAGGAAGTGTAAGTCCTCCCACTTTGTTCTTTTTAAAGATGTTTTTGGCAACTGGAGGCCACTGTCCCTTCCAAATAATTTTCATAACTAGGTTTTCCAAATTTACAAATAAGGTTATTGGAACTTTGGTATTGTGTTGAATTTTGTTCTAGTTTGCTAATGCTGTGGAATGCAAAACACCAGAGATGGATTGGCTTTTATAAAAAAAGGGGGTTTGTTTGGCTACACAGTTACAGTCTTAAGGCCATAAAGTGTCCAAGGTAACACATCAGTAATCGGGTACCTTCACTGGAGGATGGCCAATGGTGTCCAGAAAACCTCTGTTAGCTGGCAAGGCACGTGGCTGGTGTCTGCTCCAAAGTTCTGGTTTCCAGATGGCTTTCTCCCAGGACGTTCCTCTCTAGCAAGCTTGCTCCTCTTCAAAATGTCACTCACAGCTGCACTGAGTTCCTTCTCTTTGAGTCAGCTCATTTATATGGCTCCACTGATCAAGTCCCACCCTGAATGGGTGGGGCCATGCCTCCATGGGAATATCTCATCAGAGTCATCACCAACAGCTGGGTAGGGCACATTCCAAGTAAATCTAATCAGCACAAAAACATCTGCCCCACAAGACTGCATCAAAGATAATGGCATTTGGGGGACACAATACATTCAAACTGGCACAAATTTGTAGATCAGTAGGGGTAGAATTAACATCTTAATGATATTTAGCCTTCCTATCCATGAATGCAGAATAACTTTCCACCTATTTAGTTCTTCTTTGGTTTCTTTTAGCAAAGCTTTGTAGTTTTCTTTGTAGAGCTGGTGTACAACCTCAGTTAAATTTATTCCTAGATACTTGATTTTTTAGTTGCTATTGTGAATGAAACTTTTTCCTTAATTGCTTTCTCAGGTCACTGTTAGTGTTTAGAAACACTACAGATTTTTACACATTATTCTTACATCCTGCCACTTTGCTGAAATTGTTTATTAGCTCAAGTAGCTTTGTCACAGGTTTCTCAGGATTTTCTAAATGTCATGACATCTGCAAATAATGAAAGTTTTACTTCATTTTTTTCTTTTTTAATGCAATATTACTGAGATTTACTCACATACCTGAAAATCATCCAAAATGTACAATCAATGGTTCATGGTACCATCATATAGTTGTGTGTTCATCACACACAATTTTTGAACATTTTCGTTACTCCAAATAATAAAAATAAGAATATAAAAATAAGAATATAAAAATAAACACCCAGAACATCCCATACCCATTTTCCCCACAATTAATTAATTAATTTTCTTTATTATCTTGCTCATCTGTCCATACACTGGATAAAGGGAGAGTCAGTCACATTTCCAGAATTACACTCTCAACTGTAAAAGCTATATATATATACACACACATACATATATACATACAAACACATATATATGTATATATATGTGTATATAATCATCTTTAAGAATCATGGCTACTGGATTACAGTTCAACTGTTTCAGGTATTTCCTTCTAGCTGTTCTAATACACTAAAAACTAAAATGGAATGTCTATATAATGCTTAAGAATAACCTCCAGAATGACCTCTTAACACTAATTGAAATCTCTCAGTCACTAAAATGTTCTTTTGTTTCATTTCTCTTCCTGAATTTGGTCCAAGAAGGCATTCTCAATCCCACAAAGCCAGGTATAGGCTTATCCTTGGGAGTTATGCCCCACATTGTCAGGGAAATTTACACCCCCAGGGTCATGTCCAACATAGGGGAGAGGGCAATAAGTTTGCCCACAGAGTTGACTTAGAGAGATTGGATACATCTGAGCAACAACAGAGGTTCTCTGGTGTGACTCAGTCAAAATTATAAGTAGGCTTCACTTCTCCTTTGCAGGAATAAGTTTTGTAAGGGCAAGCCCCAAGATCAAGGCTATAAAATTAATAGTCCCCAGTGCTTGTGAGAATATCAGGAATTTCCCAAGTGGGGGAGTTTAATATTTCCATATTTCCCCCAGGATCTCAAGGGGACTCTGCAAATATTTTTTATTCTCTGTCCAAATTACTCTGGGATGTATTGGGGCATCACAGTATACTGTACAAAACCATAAGACCTCACTCCATATTCAATGTAATTCAATGTACTTATGGTGTTAAATGCAAGTTAAATTAGATAGTGTGCTCAGAAAATATAAATTTTGCACCAAATAAACATCTCTTCTATTGGTCTCACACAGAAGTTGAAATTCTGAAACATAGTAAATATTGTCCTTTACCCTTTACCTTGATTTGCATTAGTCCTAATCAGATCATCTTCATTAATATCTCTAACTGAAGTCTGATCTCTTTTTCAGCTTTTTCAACAGTTGTTATATGGGGTAATGCTGACTTTCCTTGTTACAGAATGCTAGCTCTGAGTCTCAGGTGTCACAAATATACACAAAATTCCAGAGAATGATGAGGTTATAGACCAAGAACTTCTCAGAATTTAGAAATAACTGTAACAACTCAAGAATAGATGTGACTGCTGTAAGAGCTTACAATGTAGGAACATTTGCAATAAGCCTTTCCCTGATAACCTGTGTTACTGAATTCAATTCCCAGAGTTTACACATTATATTTAGTCCAGCTTAGTAAGGCATTATATTGGTCTTTCTGTTTCTGGCCTATTTCACTGAACATATTTTCCTCAAGTTTCATTCCCCCAGTTTCATGTCTCACACCTTCATTCCTTCTTGCAGCTGCTCAGTATTCCATTTTATGTATACACCATAGTTCACCCTAATGTTTATCAGTGATGTACCCTTCGGCCACCTCCATCCTTTGCAAGTTGTGAATACTGCCACCAGTGTGTAAATATCCATTCATGTCCCTGTTTTCTGTTCTTACAAGTGTATACCTAATAAGTGGATTGCAGGATCATATGGCAACCCTATATTTAGCCTCCTGTGGATCCACCACACTGCCCTCCAGTTGGGCTGCACATTTCTACTTCCCTACCAGCAATGAATAGTTTCATCCCTGTCTCCACATTTTCTCCAGCACTTGTATTTTCTATTTATTTTTAAACAGTTTTATACACACACCAGACAATCCATCCTAACTTAGCAATCAATGGTTCCTGGTATAATTGCATAGCTATGCATTCACCACCATAATCTATATAAGGACACTTCCAATTCTTCTGAAAAAAAAGAAGAAAAAGTGAAGGGCACAAAATAAAAATATAAAAATTAAAAAATTAAACTAAAAGGAGAAACAGCAGCAATAATACCAAGAATCCCATACTCCTCCCTAATATCCCCCTTATTAACATTTAGCTTTTTTATTTTGCCTTTTTTACATTTCATGGAAGTATATTACAATGTTACTGTTAACTGTACACTCTAATTTGCATTGATTGTACTTTTCCATATACTATTTGATTTTCAATACCTTGCCATGTTGACATTCACTTATTCTCCTTTATATAAAAACATTCTTAAATTTGTACATTTAATCACCATCATTGCCTACTCTAGGTTTTGCTGTTATACAGTCCCAGTCTTTATATTTTTGTCTTCCTTCTGGTGTCATACATGCCCCTAGCCTTCCTCTTTCAACCATACTTGCACTCATCTTTGTTCAGTGTACTTACAATTTTGTGCTACCCTCAGGTAGTATTGTGCTATCCATTTCTGGATCTTGACAATCAAACCTTTTGAACATTCTTTACACCTGCAACATCAAATACCCAGTCTCTACCCTCTTTCTATCTTCTGATAATGTGTGTTCTCAGCTATAACTCTCAAATTTCACTCATTAATGTTGTTCACATTAGTGAACCATATGATATTTGTCCTCTTGTTTTTGGCTAGTTACATTCAACATGATGTCCTTAAGTTTCAACTACATTGTTACATTCTTCATAAATTTATTCTTTCTTACAGCTGTGTAATATGCCATTGTATGTATATACCACAGTTTGCTTATCCACTCATCCATTGATGGACATTTGAGCTGTTTCCATCTTTGGCAATTGTGAATAATGCTGCTATAAACAGTGGTGTGAAAATATCCTTTAATGTTCCTGCCTTCAGTTCCTCTGAGTATATACCTTGTAATGGGATTGCTGGATCATATGGCAATTATATACTTAGCTTCCTGAGGAGTCAAACTGCCTTCCAGAGTGGTTACACCATTTTACATTCTGACCAACCATGCATAAATGTGCCTCTTTCTGCACATCCTCTCCAGCACTTGTAGGTTTCTGTTTTTTTTTTTTTTTTTTTTTTGTAATGACCATCCTAGTAGGTGTGAGATGGTATCTAATTTTGGTTTTGATTTGCATTTCCTAATAGCCAGTGAAGTTGAGAATCTTTTCATATGTTTTTGAGCAATTTGTATTTCCCTTTTGGAAAATTGTCCATTCCTTTGCCCATTTTTTATTTTGATTGTCTTTTATTTGAGTTGTAGGATCTCCTGATATATTCTGGATATCAAGCTATTATCTGATATGTGGTTTTCAAATATTGTCTCCCAGTATGTAACTGCCTTTTTATTTTTCTAACAAGGTCTTTTGCTGCACAAAAATTTTCAGTTTTGAGGAGAGCCCATTTATCTATTCCTTCTTTCATTGCTCTCACTTTGGGTGTAAGGTCTACAAAACCACCTCCTATCACAAGATCTTTAAAATATTTCCCTACATTTTTTTCTATAATTTTTATGTTCTTAGCTCTTATGTTTAGTTCTTTGATACAATTTGAGTCAATTTTTGTATAAGGTGTAAGATAGAGTTCCTAGTTCATTCTTTTGTATATGGATACCCAGTTCTCCAAACACCATTTATTGAAGAGGCTGCTCTGTCCCAGTTGAGTTGACTACTGCTTTACCAAAAATCGATTTGATATGTTGAGGATATGCCAGGTGTTAGCTTACAAGTGCCTTACATTGGAATAGGGTGTGTCTGTTAAAAGAAATGAGGAAATGATCAGTGAATTGATAAAGAGTGATTTCCATGATACATTGGCAAGCAAAAAAAAAGAAAGGTATAGAAAGAAGTGCATAGTAAGTTGCCATTTGTGGTCAACTAATTTCTAGTTTATTTTAATAGACCAAGAATTCATATTATAATCTCTAGGGTAAATAGAAAAAGCACATAGAACTATTTATTAGAGGGAGAAGATTATAAAATCCATTTTCTGGTTGGCTCAACTTTTAACTTTAAATTTAAATTTTAAAAATAAATATGTAGGCTAGCTCCAGAGAGATAAATTAGAAACTGCTAATACTGGTAACCTGAGAGATCTCAGTGCTTGAGGAGAAGAAGTGGGAGGGAAATTCTTCACTGGGTACCTCTCAATGTCTTTTCAATTTGGAACCACACACTGGGAGATACCCAACGCTGTAAAACAAAAGTGTAAGTGGGTGTGGGGATGTCAGTTAGTAGTCTGTCCACAGCACTAATGCTAAGAGATGGTGATGACCTGGATGACAGCATGGAAGGGGAAGGGAGAGAAGATGGATTCCTGATATATTTAGGAGATGGAGTGGATGGGTGGGTCAATGGTGTATGGGACCAGGTGGGGCTTGGACAATCCAAGATGATGTCCAAATTTCTGGTCATGCTTTTCCTGAGAAAGGGAATCCCAGAGAAGGATGGGAGGAAGATGTTTGGGGAGAAATGGGATGAGCATTATTTATATATCTTCTTCTTCTTTGGCTGTCCATGATCTCCTCCATCTCCTTTTTCGAGAAATTTTCCCTGGGAGGTCCCAGTGGGGGAACAGTTCCCAGAACCTCCACTGCTTGCCAGAGTGAACCTTGGGTTCAAATTCTTCCTCTGTCACCCCTAGTAGAGAATCCCATTACCTACACCCCACCCATAAAATGCTTTCCAAGTTCTAGCAGTAAGTGATGCAGAAGAACTGCTCACCCTCCAGAACCCTTGGGCCTCCTGTCTGTTTTCCTAGATCAATTGGGGATGGGGTGACTGATTGCAAATGGGCACTAAGGAATTCTTTGGGATGATTGAAATATTCTATACCATGACTGATGTGGTCACTAACATTTATATATTTGTAAAATTCATGAAACTGTATCTTAAAATGGGGATATTTTATTGTAGTAAGTTATGCCCTAACAAAGTTGCTTTAAAATATGTGCATACATACATATTCATATATGCATACACATATATTTGTACATTTATATATTTAAAGTACATGATATCAGTGCCAGTTTGAATGTATTGTGTCCCCCAAATGCCATTATCTTTGTGGTCTTGTGGGACAGACCTTTTGGTGCTGGTTAGATTTGCTTGGAATGTGCCCCACCCAGCTGTGGGTGGTGACTTCAGTGGGATACTCCCATGGAGGTGTGACCCCACCCATTCAGGGTGGGCCTTGATCAGTGGAGAGATATAAAACATGCTGACTCAAAGAGACTGAACAGAGTGCAGCTGTGAGTGACGTTTTGAAGAGGAGCAAGCTTGCTAGAGAGGAATGTCCTGGGAGAAAGCCATTTTGAAACCAGAACTTTGGAGCAGACGCCAGCCACGTGCCTTCCCAGCTAACAGAGGTTTTCTGGACGCCATTGGCCATCTTTTGGTGAAGGTACCCGATTGCTGATGTGTTACCTTGGACACTTTATGGCCTTAAGACTGTAACTGTATAGCCAAATAAACCCCCTTTTTATAAAAGCCAGTCCATCTCTGGTGTTTTGCATTCTGCAGCATTAGCAAACTAGGACAATATCCATAACACAAAAGCAGGAGGAGTCTAAATGTGTTGTTGCATTGTCATGGAAGTCATAAAAGTACTATTTTATGCTTAACTTTAATGGATTAAGGACTCATATTATAATCCCCAGGTTAACCAGCAAAAGCATGCACTACCATTTATTGAGGGAAAATAGAATAAAAAATATAATTGACCCAAAAGAAGACAAGAAAAGGGGGGAAAGGATATAAAATGGATGGGACAAATAGAAAACAGTGATATAAAATATTCAGAGCCAAATATGTCAGTAATTTCACTAAACATAAAAAATAAAAATATCGTTATATATAAAAAGATCAAATACTCTGATTAAAAGGCAAAGGATATTAGGTAGGAGGAAAAACCACCACTACATGCTACTTAAAAGAGACAGACTTAAAATATAAGAACGATTGAAAGTGAAAAGATGTAAAAGGATACACCATGAAAACACTAACCAGAACAAATCTTCTGTAGCTATAATAATGTAAGACATTTTAGACTATAATAGAGATAAAGAAATATTTCATGATGATTAAAGGGTCATTTACCAGGAATATGTAACATGTCTAAATGTATATGTACACAGTAGCATGGCTTTAAATATATGTAAAAAATTGACTAAACAAAAACTAGAAGTAGGAAAATTCATGAGCATGGCAGAATATTTCAAGACTGCTCTCATATAAGAAGCAGACAACAACAAAAAGGCACACAAGATATATAAACTTGTGTACAACCTGAAAAATGCACATTCTTTTCAAATGTACCTGGACCATTTTTTGTTTCCTTGATATCAAAAACTGAAAAGGACTTTAAAAGGAGGGAAAATTTTAGGCCAATCTCTCTGAAAAGGTTTTAATATATGCATACCATATGACTCAGCATTTTCACTTCTAGTTCTATACCCAACAGAAATGCATACATGTATATACCAAAATGTGCACAAGAGAGCTCATAGAAATATTATTCAAAAGATGAAAAAAATGGAAACAAACTAAATATAACTCAAGAGCAAAATGTATAAATTGTGATATAATCATGCAATGGAAAATTCACAGCAATAAAAATGAACTACAGCCACACATAAAGACATGAATGAATCAAAGCAACATAATATTGAGAGAAAGAAGACAGAAAAAAGAATATATGCAGCATGATTCTAGTTATATAAATTTAACCCAAGGCAAAACAAATCTACAGTGCTGGAATCCAATATAGTGATTAATTCTGGAGAGTGGAAGGGATTGGTGACAAGAAACGGACACCAAGGGGACTTCTGGAATCCAGGCAATAGTTTATTTTTCTGATCAGTATTTACACAAGTGTATTCACTTTGTAAAAACCCATCAAAATGTGCACTTACCCTTTTTGATACGTATGTTATACCTAAAAAATTTCATATTAAAAAGAGAGATGCTACTGATAACCATGGAGGTCAAAAGAATGAGCAATGTAGAGCTGGGGACAGAAGAGTCACAGAGAAGGCTGTTCCCAGACCCCAGGCAAGAAGTAGGGGAGAGGAACTTACCATTAAAGTACTCAATCTGTTTGCTTATGAATTGTCTATGCCACCAGCACTGTGCCAGGCACCAAGAAAAGTTCTGAGTGGTGTGAAAGGAAATAGATATTTAGAATGAGAAAATAAAAAATAGCAAATTGCAATTTCTATATAACAGAGACCTCAAGCTTCCAGAAAATAAAATATTTACATTATTAATTGCCTGACTTATCTTTATACTACCTTTCCCTAAATTTTTTGGCCGTGTACCCTTTGCTCAGCTCCTCATATTTTGTATTATTTTCTAAAGAGAGAATAAAAAGGTAATTTGGTCTTTAACATGGTTCATCAAAATGCAGTTTCTGTTATTGCTAGTTAAGGAAAGTTGTTTTCATTTTTTTCAGCTAGTATTTGTAATGCTGTGATAAGAAGTGATAGAATAGTTTGGGGGCATAAAATATGGTACTTTGCACCCAGGTTCTTGCTATCTATACTGTTCTACAAATCTGAGCCCTATACAGAATTCTAATGAATTTTATTTTGTGTTAATAACATTGAAAGTGAAAAAAAGGTACAGTGCATTCATAATTTTACATGCTGCACTATCACATTTATTACTGACAGGAATAAACTTCCATTTTGGCTAAGTGTCCTCTGCCTGCACTTTTGCATGTCTGATGACAGGAAATTCCCACAGAGTAGCTCCTGTCTCTCAGTGTGATGCCACCTCTAGCCCTGCACCCTCATGTCACAACACTGCATAAGAGGATGGTAAGTTCATTCCTGGAAGCCATTCCTACACAGGACAGCCAGTCATAACTTAAGTATTTCCTAAAATGACTGCATATCATGTACATAGATTCCACTAAATCCAAAGTAAAGGCATTCTCAGCTTAACTTCCCCTTAACCAAATTCCCAGGATACCTGTGTCTACTCAGTGTTTCTCAACACAAAGTGAAGTGTAATGGGGAGCAGGTCAGATGGAAACAGTCAGCAGTCTTAAACAGTTGCTTACTTTTTCAACTTTAACAAAGAACTATGCCCATGTGAATGCAATCATAAGGTACCTCCAAGGGATTTGAATGGAGCCCATGCAACTGAGGGAAAATGATACATAAATTTTATTAGCTTTACTCTAAATTTGCCTCTGCCTAGCACATTTTTTGAAACTATTTAACTTGGCAACATAAACCCTATTTACAAGCAACCTCTGAAATTCATTCCTGTAAGAATCTAGTTGAATTGTGCTTTGAAATGACAAGTTGAGTAGGAAGGAGAATGTCCCTGGGACACTTTGTCCTACTTGGAGATAAAAAAATTTTGTGAAACCTCTGCATAAACCAATATTCCCCAGAGTCCCATCATTTGCCACCTGGGATGAGACTGTGTGAGAGGATTCCTGGTTCTGGGAGTGAGTGTGTGGGTGAGGGGAGAAAGTGTGGAAACCTGCCTTTTAGGACACTTTGCTCCCTGAGCTCACAGCCAGCTTCTCATTCCCCAGGGACCTTTTGGCACTTTCTCCAGAATATCATGAGTGTTAATGACCACCAGGTAATGGTGTTGCCATGAAGGTACTCTGTTGCATCTTGTGGTTGAAAGTGAACACTATGCCTTCCCTCAGTGCTTAGGGTGCTGTAGAGGCAAGTCAGGGTAAGGAATATTAGACACCTAGTATGTGCTTCATACTGACCCAGGAACCCAAGAGTAAATATTTAGATTCTGAGGTCCAAGGAAACATTTTCCAAAATCCCACTTGCTTTTGGTTAATGGATCATCAATAGCCCCTACTTGAGGTTCCTTCATACAAGAGGGTCCTCAGCTGGCTTTCTGAACTCCAGGCCCCGGGCAGGAGTCAGACTTGGGGCTCATGGCTGGGCAGGATTCAGCTCTGCCAGCTGGAGGGAGGCCAATAAGCCAGCAGGCCTTTTTCGTGGTTGTAGGACACCAAAACTAGGTCTACATATCAGGGAGCAGAAGCTAGAGTTTGGCTGGACATTGGGATGGCTGAGGGTTGGGCCTGGCAGATCCTAAGTCCTTGGGGGCTGGGTGAGTGGGTGAGGGGCATTGGGGACAACAGCCACCACACTCACTGGGATGCTGAGCCACAGACTTGGTTCAGAACTCATTTTATGATTTCCAGTGCTCTGGAGGAGTGGGGTGGGTTGTGTTGAGGAACTGGCAGGACTGATTGCAGGAAAATAGTTAAAATACCCCGGGATTTATTCTTCTTCACAGCTCTCATAATCTCACTGTCTGTCTCCACTAATAAAATGTGAGATCTGTGAAGGCAGGGACTAACAATCTTCACTGCCCTGCATCACTTGAGTCTGGCACAGGGTCCAGGAAGGCGAGGTGCCCAGAGGATATTTGTTAAGTGGCTGCCTGCACTGATGGTCTGAAATGAGCCTTGTTGGAACTCAGCGATTCAAGCTGCAGTTGTGGGGTTTGCATGGTGTGACACTGTGAGTGATGGGGCTGAGTCAGCTCCTTGGAGAGGGAGAAACTGCCATGCAGTGAATGACTTTCAATAAATCATTAGAGAAGGTAAACTACCTCCTTCAGGACAGAAATCATGGTCTCTATCAGAAAATAGTCCTGAAATTCTTTCTAAACTCAAGTACATTCTGTTCTTTATCAGTCTCCTGAGGTTGCTGTCACCACACACTGCAAGGCTGAAAACAACAGAAATTTGCCCTCTCAATTCTGCAGGCCAGAAGTCTACAACTGAGATACTGGCAGGGCCACACTCACTACAGAGCTGTCAGGAAGGAAGTATTCTCAGCCTCTTCCAGCATCTGGTGGCTGTTGGCATTCCCTGGTTTGTGGCCACATCACTCCAAGCTTGCTTCTTTGGTGACACTGCCTCCTCCTCCTCTCCTGTGTCTCCTCTCCCTCTGGCCTGCCTGTTTAAGGATATGTGGGATGACATTTAGGGCCCACTTGTGTCATCCACTGTGATCTCCTTATGCCTAAATGTTCAATCCCAGCAGGCCAGTATGTACACACCCAAATGAGGACTGCTGGGTGGGTGACACCAAGGGTGTGGCTGAGACTCCATTTCCTGCAGGCAGACTAAGGTTCAAAACTTTGTGATGTTAAAGCTCTTGGCACCTGCAAGGACCAAGCTAAGGCCAAGAATCAGCCAAAAACCCAAGTCATGCCTTGAGGGGACTGGTTCTTCAACCTATATCAGAGAGAAGGCATCTGCATCTGGGAATGGGAGCTCAGCCCCAAATAGTTGGCAGTGGAATGCACACCCCTTTCCATGCCTCATACCAAGGTTCCACACTCTGTTCCTGGGCAGTGAGCCCTCACTACAAGCACACAAGCACCCTCCAGTCATTGTACATCTCTCTTGTGTGGGAGTGCCCTGTCTCCATCCAGTTCTTTTGAGATGGTGAAGGCTGATGATACTGCTGGGCCCTTTTGTCCAATGGGGCAAAACTGCCCACCCTGCATGGGAATGAGGATTGGCCTGTAGTTGGGCAGAGAAAGGCACCCTCAAGCTCTAAGCACAATATTGGGCATCATAATTGTCTGCTCTGAATGCTGTGACATTTGGTAGACAACTCCACAGCTGCTTTTCAAACTGGGTTCCTGAAATTTTCTGACCTTTCTCTGCTCCCAGTCTAGCTTCACTGCCCTTCTCCCTGCTTGTGATGTCCCTGCCATGGAGTCTTCCTCCAGAAGCTTGGAATGATGCTCCAATATTGGCCTCTTCTTTTTCACTTCTGGCCCTTCTCCTAAGTCTCTGCATTCTTTGAGAACACTCTTCTAGCTGATGAACAGAAAAGCTTTGACCCACTGAACCCATGACCATGCCCTGACCTCAGAGCTAGATACAACCAAAGACTCAGATGAGTCAAGTGGCCTCATTCACTCATTCAGTAAATATATTTTGACTACCAGACACCTGCCAAGACGTGGGGAAGGAGTCATATTCCCTGCCCTCAGGAAACCACCCTTTCAGTAGAGGAGGTGAGTTTGGGTGCTGTGGGCTCAGAGGATGGCATTGAACTCATCTCATGGCCTAGGGAAAACTTCCCAGTCAAGGTGAAGTCTAAGATGAGACCAAAATCCTCGTGAAGAGACAGCCAGGTGGTGCAATAGGGAAGTGGGAGAAGGAGGTTGTGCCTTGGAAGCATTTAAAGTCATTTCACTTTATGAAAATTATTTTTGCTTCCCTAAGGAGGACAAAGTAGAGCAACAGTATAGATGAAGAGAAGCCAATAGGGAGGCTGTTCAGTAGTTGGGGAAAGATAATGGTGATCTGAACTAAAACAATTCTGAGGGCTGGAAAGTATGGTAATAAGAGGCATGAAGAAGGCAGGATGGACAGGAAGATGGACAGGTCTTGTCAACTGACTATATGCGGAAACTGTGGAAGTGAGTGGCACATCGGACAGTTCCATTTGTTTCCAGAGCACAAGGTGGATGGGGGTCAACCACCCATTGAGAGAGGCATGGCCAGCTGAATGGGGGAGAAGTGGAGAGGGCATTGCTGGAGGCAACTGTGGAGCATCAAGGTGGCCATGTCCAGCAGGCAGATTGTGTACAGACCTGGAGCTGAGTAGAGAAGCCTGGGCTACAATCACCAGCACCTATATGGAAGTCAGGGTCATGGAGGGGCCCAGCATGTGGATGAAGAGACCCAGCACTGAGGGACACCCACATGAAGGTTGTCAAAGAGCTCCAAGGTGTCAGAAATGGGAATTTTTAAAAGAATTGGAATACAAATGTTGCAAGGGAAAGATCAATGCAGGAGAGGGGAGTTGATCAATCAGGAAGATGGTCATGGGATGGTGGGAGGGGAATGGAGGGAAGGATCAGTGTGCTAACCATGGTCCAGGGGTGATTTGTAATCATTTTTCTAGTCCAGAAATTCAGTTCCTTCAATGCCTAGAGATAGGGGTGCTGGATTTAGCAAAACCAAACCAAAGCAAAACAGGATGCCTAGTTTAAATTTTGGAGCAACAGTGAATAACTTTTTAGTATTAGCATGTCCGAAATACTGCATGAAATTCAAATTTAACTGAGCATCACATATTTTATCTGTCAACACTACCTCTAGGTGACAGAACATTCAGGGACTGACTCGTGGTTATCTAACTCATGGGGAACTGATGAAAAGACACCAATTTATTAATTTACACTTTCAGGCAGTGATAAAATATACATGTTATCCATATTTACTATTCTGGAAAATTAAAAATAAGAACATCAGAAGGTCACTATGTGAGAAAATGTTAGAGCGAAAAGGACATGAAATGTTTGAAATTTCATCTCAAAGCATGGAAAATTCTGGAGAATTATGTTGGTCCCACTGCATCAAACTTCTCTATCCTGGGAGATTGTGAATTACTCCCTGGGGAAGGCAGGTCAGCCACTACCAAATCCTCATATGCAACTCCCGATTGAAGATTGTCATTTTTCTAGCTCATTCATTATTTGCTATTGATTCCTAATTGCACACTCAGAGGGGGCCTTTCTAAGTTCTGAGGCCCCTGTCTGAGTGTTCAAGTTAAAATATAGTGAAATATATTTCACATTCTAGTTGTACTTCTTTTCTTTGTAAAATATGTTTGGTGGTTTTACAGCCAATAGCCCACCTTCTTGAATCCATCTAGAAAAAAGAAGTAACATTTTGACTCAAATATCATTTCAGAAACTTGGGGTACCCATATCTAATCAGTCCTTTCCTCTTAACTGTTTTATCCCTCCTAATATTCTTAAATGCAGTCCCTTCTTTTCATTCCCACTGCCACTATGCTGGCCTGATCATCTTTCACTTGTATTAGACAGTCTCCTAGTTAGCTGATCTGAGTCCACTTTTGCCCTCTCCATCCCATTCTCCACACCACAGCCAGAGAGATATTTTCAAGGCACAATTCATATTATGATATTCCCTGCCCAAAATCCCTCAAGGACTCTCCATAGCACTTAACAAATCCAACCCATTGGATACTTCCTTTTTTATGATGTCTGGGCATCCCTTATGCACCAACCACTTCAGTACTAGCAGCCTGCTGCTCCAGATCAGGAGGAGAATGAGGTGATGGATGGGAGGTACCAGAGGCTAAGGTTCACCTGAGGTCATATTTGAGATGGAAAATTCAGGATACCTCTGAAATCCACTCTTGCCACATCAGTTTATTTCAGGGTCTTCCATCCCAACTGCCTGCAAGAGTTGGACAGGTCATCTCCATGAGTGGGTTTTGCCCAGGGTTAAAGGGCAAGGGCTGTGTAGAACTGCAGAGCACAGACTTCTTCCAACAGGAAGTCTCAACTTTTGGACATCAGTTCACTGGGAGACCATGGGCTCATTGCTGTCCAATCTTCTTAGTTGTTAAGAGAAGCTAGATATCTAACATTTTTGTAAGTTATATCTTATATGTAATAAAACCATTGTAAGGGGCTGTACCCCAGAAAAGACCATGCTTTTTAATGCAATCTTGTGGGGGCAGACTTACTTTGGGTGTGACTTTTGATTAGATTGTTTCCATGTTGATATGACCCACCAAACTGTGGGTGGGACCTTTTGATTAGATTATTTCCATGGAGGTGTGACTCCTGCCTATTCAAGGTGAGTCTGATTAGTTTCCTGGAATCCTTAAGAGAGCTCAGGGACCAATACAGACCTAGATGGTTGGAGATGCAGACAAAAAGACCTTTGGAGATGCTAAGCTAATAGATGATGTCCAGAGTTTGCTCTGGAGAAGCTGAAAGAAGACCCCTGGACACTTAGAGAGAAACACCTTTGGAGAAGAAGCAAGGACACATAGGAGCTGAGATGAGAAGCTAACACAGACAGAACCTCAGAAAAAATTTGGAGAAAACCATTTTGAAAACAGAACCTGGGAACAAAGGACCAACAGATGCCAGCCATGTGACTTCCCAGCTTACAGAGGTGTTCCAGACACCATCAGCCTTTCTTCAGTGAATATCTAGCAAACCAGAATAGGGGCCATGTAAAACTTGTTTGTGGACCTGTAGTTTTCAACACCAGTTTCTTGAATACCCTCTCCATCTTGTTTGATGCTGGTCTTGCCTCCCCATTGAAGCCTTCGGTAATTTAATTTGTGGTAAGTTGTGTCCATGCAAGCCTGTGAGTCATCAGTCCTGCTGGCACATTCATGCCCCTTCTTTTACTCCTCCCCACAGGAACTGTTCACATGTCCAAGACATAACCAAAGCACAAATTTGGAAAATGGACAGAGCCATCCAATGGACCTGCAATCTCTAAGGCATCAGGGCCCAACTCTCCTTGAGGACAAGTCAGTAACAACCTCACTGAGAATGTGAACTGGTGGATCCCCAAGAAGGTGGACCTCCAACCACACATCCTCAGACTTCAAATTAGCCCAAAGTAAAGACCATCTGGAGTCACTCACTGGCAAAGAATAAGTACAATTTTCATGGCATCCAGAGCTTATGTTTGATGTCTCAGGCCCCAAGCAGGGAAGAGTGGTTACCAGGTACCTGATTTAGAGACAAGGGGCCTGCCTACCTGGTGGTTTTCTGGGTTATGAAATAGTTCAAAGAATTGCAGGGTTATGGAAAACAATAGTTCATAATGAGTAGTAGGATTTATGAAACAAGGCCCAGCTGGAGTCTTAAAAGCTGCCTCAGAAATCTTTCTCCTCAGATGTAAACAAGCAGGAAAAGGAATTCTGGTGTCAGGGATAAAGATCCCAAAGCATCAAATCTAAGATAGACCCAAGCACCCCTTAGGAGGAGACTGAGATGCAAAGTGTTGCTGTCCTTGGTCCATATGCTAAAAATCTTCTTCTGTCCTATTCCTTTCTATATTGAAAGTTTTCAAACTACATTTTCCCCCATTATTGCTGTAATTCCAGGTTCTACCCTTGAAATGCTACACATTTCTAATTGGTGGTCCAAAGAATCCTCAGCAAGAGAAGCAGAAAATTTTCCTTCTTCATCCAAAGCTCTAGAAATGTGGCCACTATCCAGTCCTGTGTCAGGAAACGTTCCTTGTAAATGTCAATTTTTAAGATGTCCAAATCAGAGGTGGTTGCTTTGCCCATGGAAGTAACTTCTATCACTAAATCCCAGGTGTTCTGATGGTTGGTCTCAATTTCTTGCCTGGTCTGTTGATATTGAAATGCATTTGCTGTGTGAAAGGGGGACATGCGTGTTTCCTTCAATAAGCCCAGGGAAGGGTGGTTGGCTCTTTCCACATCTCCCTTATAAAATAAATTGATGACCCTGCAACTTATTATTTGAATGAGTAAAGTGAAAGCCTATATCTCATTTAAATTAACAGAGTAACTCAAAGAACCAAACATATCAAGTCCCATGTTGTAGTAGAAACAGGGTTTTAATATAATATTCAAGTCTAGCATTTGGTAGTTACAACAAATAAATATTGCCTCTCCCCAATCAGAAAAATTACTTTTTGCTTTTCTTACAAAAATTAAATTACCCAAATCCTCCCTCCCACTAACCCCTGTCTTTCATGTTCTCATAAAGCCCAGGAAGCAGAGGCATATTGCCCTTGCAGTGGCATGAGATTTGATATTAGTGGGACACAGCTGGGCTCCTACACACTCACTAGGTGAAGAGTGGATACTGTGAAGAGGGTCTCTTGCCCCCCTGGGATGGGAGACAATGGTGGGGGTAGGCTAAGTCTCCGTCACTCCTGGTAGGCTCTGATGGTGGAATCTTTGGTGTAGCCTGAGAAGTGCTAGAGTAGGGGTTGTAGGGCACTGGGGACCTTGAGAATGTCATGGTTGTATGCCTTCAGCCCCAAAGAAAGAAACATATAGTGTTCAGAACTGGCAGGTGAGTGGTTACTCTGGGGTGCCTGTGGGCACAGGTGGAAGTTATCTGCACCTGGAAAGGTGTGGGAGAAGGGTGGAGAGGGCAATTCCTGGTAGTGGGTGGGGCACGACCACTGGCAGTGCTTCTTGGCAAAAGTCAGCTAGTCCTCTCTTTCCCACAAAGCAGAAGACAGCAAGGGGTTGACGGGAGTCCAGGTAAGCCTGTGGACTGACAAGCATCATTCTTGGTAGCAGTTGAAAATTCAGGGAGAAACAAACCAGGGTGGGGCCTAGGCAGGCTGGTGTGGAGGGTGGAACCCACCTGGTCTGGTCCATATGAGTCATAAGGGCTAACCTACCCAGACAGCCAGACCCTAGGAAGGGCTACCCTGTAGCTGCTGGTAGCAAGGGCTGGTTAGAAGATGTCCTTGGCCATCTTGTGTTGCTTCTGCTTAATGTACTGAAGGGTTGAGCTGGCTCTGTGCCTGATATTTGCCCCCCTGGTGAAGTTCCATTTCTTCAGAACAAAGCCATAGTTGACAAAGAACACATTGGTGGTGTCAGGGATTTTATCTCTGGTGGGGCAGAGAGGAAGTCAGCCGTGCTCCTGGGAGCCACTGGACAACCTCACTGCTTGACAGACCTCATGAAGGCAGGTGTGATCAGACACCTCAAGTCTTCCATCCAGCCACAGCACAAAAAGCCATCTAAATGATACCCACCCTAAAGGCAGACACTGCAGAGGCACTCATTAACCTGGATAACACTTGAATAAAAAGCAACTGACTCCACTAATCCCAGTCTCAAATCTGAGCTGTCCAATGGATATCCCACCCAGCTCCTCAGCTACCTTCAGTTATTGGGATCTTGGAGCTGGAATAGGCTTTCTAGAATCTGAAAAATCTCCACGAATCCTGGACTAAAAAGGATTCCCCTTGGGTATGTAACACTCAGCAAATGTTTAGTATTTGCTCCCAATATTGACCTGTCTTCTCTGGCCTAGAGCCTGCTAGAAATCAATGCTGGGCTAGAATTCTTGCTCCTGACTCAACTGTGGCCACTAACTTCCTTTCTTAAATTTTCAAAACCTCATCCTCTTTTCTGTATGATAGGTCCCTTCAGCCCTACCAATTTCATTCCTCAACATCTATTTTCTGTCATAAAGATGAGAGGGTTTAGAACCAGCTTCTAGGAATAGTGGGATCCACTTCTATTTGCCTAGGTTCATGGCTGCAAGAGAGTGACCAGCTCACTGATAAGAAAATGCAGTTAACCTTACTGTAAACATACATAATGTGCATGCATATGATGACAATATTTCTCTCCCCTACAGAGATGAGAAACAGGCACAGGGACCTGAGTAACTGTCAAAAGTCTCAGAGCCCAGGAGATCCTGCTATGAGTCTGTGCTGTTCTTCTTGATTCTTTTCCTTTCCCAATTTGTCAGTGAGTTGACTCCTAGAGGCACCAGAGGAGATCAAGAGGATTATGTTTTGTTTTTAGTATCAAAAGTCATGGAGGGTAGAATATTTGGTTTTTGTGTCCTCCAGTCGTTATGCTCTTGGGGACACAATCCCCTACTCCTGTCCTGAGGTTGCCTTTTTAGTTGAGCCCATGTACTTGGCCATCATGCTTATGGCCTGAGTTGAATATCCCTTTCTCTGGGCTCCTCAATGATTTCAGCTTTGAACTTGGTTTCCCAATACCTGAATCACTCCCAGCAAAGAGAAGGTGACTGGAAGATGGGGCAGGCATGGATAAGAAGCTGCAGGCCCTGACGGCTACCTGGGGCTGGTCAGTGGGAGGGCAAGATGTGCACACACCCTACTGTCAGGTTCACTGAAGCCAGAGAGCCTTGGATCTCCAGGCTGGAGATGTGATGTCAAGGTCCCACCCATTCACCACTGCCCTCCCAACTTGCTGTTCAATTTACTTTAATCCTTTCAAATGATTTGGACAAGCTCATAGTCCTCTGGCTTGTCCTCATCTAAGATGTGTTTCTCAATGGCCTTGCAGATCACAGTTAGAGCCTTATCTTCACTTGTCACCTGGGGCAGGTCAGAGATGGGCCACCAGAGACCATCTACAGCCATCTCAGTGCTGAGTAGGGTGGTGGCTTGACTTAGGTCATGGCTGGGTCTTAGTGACCTCCCTTCCTTCTCCTGCTTCTCTGGGAAGATCTCCATGAAATGAGGAGGCTCATTTTCAATCATTCCTTCCCCAATCTCCTATAAGAACCTGCATCCCCTTCATGCCACCTGGGAAATAGCTTTCCATCCAGGGAACTGCCTACCCTGACCTGAATCACCAGGAAAATTGTATCAGTGAATCCCAAAATACACAACGTCTAGTTCATAAGTGGATGTCAGGTAGGAGGAGAGGCTGGAAACAACCAACTACACATCAGGCTTGCCCTGGGCTTGAGGATACAGTGGTCAGCAGAGCCTTGCCTGCAGCTGCCTCAACTCTGAGGACCTGGTCAAAGGCAGTACTCAAAAAAAAGGGTCATACAAGGGACAACCTAGTTACAATCATGGTAGCTCCTGGCAGCAAGAGAACTGCAGCCCAGGGCAGGTGTGGAACTTGACCAAATCCTAGAATGTCCTCTCCACACAGGGAAAGAACATATCATTTCTTATGTCCTTATGGCCTGAATGAGTGAACAGTCCAAGGAGAGGTCCACAACCTGGATCACAAGGATGCTTTATAAATGATGCCATTGTCCTCCTCCAGGCTGATGCACACCATGCAGCAGTTACCCACCTGATTATTGCAGAATGACAGTGAGCCACAGGGCAGCTCCAAGTTTGATGGGTTAGGGGGAGAAGGATGTGCCTGTGGGGACTGATGTTGACTACAGAGGAGATCTTTGATATGGGGAGGCTGAATGCCTGAACTTTGGGGAACAGCAAGATAAGCAGAAGGCCTGGAAATTTCAGGGCACCCCAAGCCTTCTTCCAGTTCCAGGTGGCTCCCAAGATCTTTAGGAGTTGGCTCTTCTCAACATTCTGTTTTGGGAGCTGGAGCCCCATCCTAGTTGGCCAGGAATAGTCAGCAGAATGTCGTCAAGGCCTTGATGGAGTAGTAAGTCAGAGAGGGACAAGCAGGCACAAGAAAGGGAATTCAAGAGTGATGGCCCTGAGAGGGAGCAAGATGGCAGCTAGGTAAGACAGGGCAGAAAAACACCTCCATGAAAAATACTAGATAAAAGCCAGAAAGTGACCCAGAACACCAGTTCCAGTGATGCACCAGCCGAACAAGATCTGCTAAATCCACAGGGACAATGCATTTGATGAAACCAGGAGTCTGCATTCTGAAACGAGTGAGTGAGCTGGCTGAAAGTCTGGTGGCCATGCTGTGGTGTGGGGAAACTGTGGGTTGGCATTGGAGATGGACAAGTTTAAAAAAAAAACAAAACCTGGGACCGACTGTGGATAAAACAGTGAGAATCACACAGTGAAGCATGGCAGGAGTGGGCTGTCCCAATGCCTCAGTGTCTGGTGTGGTGGATAGCCCTTCCCACAACCACTGCTGATTGTGTCAGGGCCAGGGGGCAGAGAGGAGCCAAAAGGAGAAAGAAACTGCAACCCCTGCAATCCTGGGGGCCAGACCCATAGCCCAGAGCTGTGCCAAGGCTTCCAGTGTGATGGGGAGTGGTTCCCACAGCACTGCAAACACACCACAATATTAGCCATGCTTAGTGGCCTTTAGGGCACCCACAGCTAATTGTCCTGGAGCTGGGAAGGCAGAGCTATGTGAAGAGGGGGAAATTAACATGCCCTATTCAACTATCTTTACAGAAGGCTTGGAATGCCCCTGCACAGCTCAGTGGACCAGGCTTCCCTGGAGGGCTGGCATGCACTTGTGACGTGATGCAGCCTTCCCTAGGAAGGGGTCCTGGAAGAGCACAGCTGACAAGGGAGACTCACTCAGAAATCCCAGGGACCCTATGCCAGTGCCAGGGACTTGTGGGTCAGTGGCAGAGACAATCTGTGGCAGGACGGAGGTGAAGGCTTGGACTCTTGCAACAGCCTTAAATCTCTGGGAACACCCAGGAGGTTTGATTATTAAAGCTGCTCTACCTCCCTAACCACTCAGACACATGCCCCATATTCAGGGTGGACAGCACTAACAACACACCCAAACTTGGTGCACCAATTGAACCCCACAAGAATCAGACACCTGCACACCACAAAGACAAAGTTGGGGAGAACTGACTTGAGGGGAATAGATGACTCATGGACACCATTTGCTGGTTAGTTAGAGAAAGTGTACACCACCCAGCTTTAGATCTGACAAATTAGAGATCAGTATTTTCTATACCCTGAAAGAACCCTATCAAGTGAAGCAAATGCCAAGAGGCCAAAAGCAACAGAAAATCTTAAAGCATATTATAAAGCCAGATGATATAGAGAACCTAAACCCAAACACCCAAATGTAAAGATCAGAAGAGACAGTACCTGGTGCAATTAATCAAAGAACTAAAATCAAACAATAGGGCATGGCACAGGATATGAAGGACATAAAGAATACCCTAGAAGTGCATAAAGAAGAAATTGCAAAAGCAAATAAAAAAATAGAAGATCTTATGGAAATAAAAGAAACTGTTGGCCAAATTAAAAAGACACTGGATACTCATAATACAAGGTTAGAGGAAGTTGAACAACGACTCAGCATCCTCAAGGACCACAGAATGGAAAATGAAAGAAGAAAAGAACAAATGGGGGGAAAAATGGATCTCAGGGATATGATAGATAAAATAAAATGTCCAAATTTAAGACTCATTGGTGTCCCAGAAGGGGAAGAGAAGGGTAAAGGTCTAGAAAAAGTATTCAAAGAAATTGTTGGAGAAAACTTCCCAAACCTTCTACACAATATAAATACACAAAGCATAAATGCCCAGCAAACTCCAAATAGAATAAATCCAAATAAACCCACTCCAAGACATATTCTGATCAGTCTATCAAATACTGAAGAGAAGGAGTAAGTTCTGAAAGCAGCAGGAGAAAAGCAATTCACCACATACAAAGGAAACAACGTAAGACTAAGTAGTGACTACTCAGCAGCCACCATAGAAGTGAGAAGGCAGTGGAATGACATATTTAAAATTCTGAGAGAGGAAAATTTCCAACCAAGAATACTTTATCCAGCAAAACTCTACTTCAAATTTGAGGAAGAGCTTAAATTTTTCACAAACAAATGCTGAGAGATTTTGCTAATAAAAGACCTGCCCTACTTCAGATACTAAAGGGAGACTTACCGACAGAGAAACAAAGAAAGGAGAGAGAGATATAGGAATTTTAACAGACATATAGACTATTACATCCCAGGTCACTGGGACACACATTATTCTCTAGTGATCGTGGACCTTTCTCCAGAAGAGACCATATGCTGAGACATAAAACAAGACTCAATAAATTTAAAAAAAAAAATTGAATTTATTCAAAGCACATTCTCTGACCACAATGGATTACAAATAGAAGCCAATGACCATCAGAGACTTAGAAAATTCACAAACACCTGGTGGGTAAAAATTAGGGGAAGATGAAAACATTCCTGGATAATCAAAAGCTGAGGGACTTCATCACCAGTAGATCAGTCCTATTAGAGATGCTAAAGGGAATTGAGCAGGCTAAAAGGAAGGGACACTAAACAATTGACTGAAACCACATGAAGAAATAAAGATTTCCAGTAAAGACCACGTGGTATATGTAAATACCAATACTACTGTATTTTTTATTTGCAACTCCACTATTTACTTCCTACAGGATCTAAAATACATAAACTGTAATGATAAATCAATGGTTTTGGACTCAATGTGAAATATGTAATTTTTGACAAGAACTACATAAAGGTGGGGGAATGGAGGAGTATAGGAACATAGTTTACATGTCCTATTGAAGTTAAGTTGGTATCAAAGAAAAACAAGATTGTTACAGACTTAAGAGGTTAAATTTAAGCCCCATGGTAAACACAAAGAAAGTATCGGAGAATATGGCCATAGAGATGACAAGTGGAGTATGGGTTATGAGAAGTAGGGGAAGGGGCAATGGGGAGTTAAGAAATGAGTGTAGGGTTTCTGTTTGGGGTGAAGGGAACTTTCTAGTAATGGTTGGTGGGAAGGTGATAGTATTGCAACATTCTAAATGTGATTAATCCCACTAATGGAATGCTAGGGAGGAGTTGGAATGGGAAGATTTAGGCTGTATATATGTTTCCACAAGTGAAAAAAGAAAAGGACAGTCTAAATAGATAATGACAATTAAATATCAAGGATGATACTGGATGGGCTCTGAGGATGGAGAAGAGGAATCTCAAAGGGGCACAATTGGGACATAAGAAAAAAAAAGGAAATACACAATGTAAGCTTTTTATCCATGTTGAATTTCTTGAACTTCTCAGCTGCGCTTAAAGGGAATGCATAAAAGAATGTTCTTGTTCATGGGAAATGTATACGTGAATTATACTGTTGGTCAAGGATGAGTGTAGCCTGCTCTCATATGTTCAGAACACAGAGCAATGGATGATGAATGATAGATAGGGGTGGAAGAAGGGAGGGAGAGAGGGAAAGGAAGAAATGGTGGTGTGACAGGATGTTAAAGTTGGTGGATTGGGTATCGGGGCAGGGGGTAAGGGTATGCTGGAGTTCTGTGTATGGGGTTTGTATTGTTTTTGCAACTGTTCCTGTAAGTTTGAATTTACTTCAAAATAAAATTTAAAAAAAGTGATGGCCCTCAGGGAGAAGGGGTGAGCATTCACCTTTTCCTGGCCATTTGGGAACCTGGTATAAGACACAGATTGACTATCACTTCAGAGCTGGGGGAGCTGGCTACTGGAATGGGGAGACAGCTGTGTGCCCACTGCTGGGGTCAGAGCCACACTGGAGGTGCCCACTGGAGTGGGAGGTGCTGCTCCAACTGAACTCATCCTTTGGAGCCTGGTGACTAGATGGAAGGGCCGGCTTGCTTTGTGGCTTTCCCCAGGGACACAATGAACACCTGCCAGGCTACCACTGCACACCATAAACCAGGCCCTCTACATCCTTGGTCCATCGACAGTAGCCCATGGGCTCCCGCTGCCTGAGAGAACATCCAGCATCACCCCATTTCATGGAGGAGGGAACCAAGGCTCAGAGAGGGGGTGACTCATCCCACTCACAGGGCTGGTCAGGAGTTGGCCTGGGATTCCAGCCCCAAGCTGTCTGAGTTTCTGAACACAACTTAGTCCCAAAGCTTCTTTGAGCTTCAGGCAGCCTGCACTGCCCACTCCAGACTGGGAATTACTACTCCATCAAGGCCTTGACATTCTGCTGACTGTTTCTGGCCAGCTAGGATGGGGCTCCAGCTCCTGAAACAGATGGTAGTCATGGGTCAGAGTGGCAGTTGTGAGACTACTGGGAGCCACACCTGAGGCTTCCCTCCCTGTATCCATGTAGCAGTTGCCACTTTGATATACCAACTGTCTTTAGGCAACAGGTCTGCTGCTGACCAAGGAGCCATCAGGGAGAGCCCAACCCTGCCATTGCCTGTTTTCTGTCCTGGCCATAACTTTTTGTGTCACTGAGCCTCTCCATGGCCCCAAACCAGGTTCAAAATTGCCAGTGTGGCACAAGGGCAGCATAGCAGCAGGCTGTCTGGAGATGCTAATGGCAGTGATTATCTGGTACTCCTGGGAAGGAAGATGTCTCTGTCCAGGCCTGGGTGGGCTTACTGTGTGGGATGTGGGCCAGTGGTCAGGCTTTTGTTCCTATGGGCCCCCCTAGTCCCCTCCACTCTTATCCAGGATTTACCTGTTCACAGAGTTGAGTTCAGAGAGCTCATCCTCCAGGAAGTTGTCCTTCATCCCACATACAACACCACCCTCCAGAGAGCCAGGTCTGCCCCACCTTTTCTGATCAATTTCTCCCCATAAATCTAAGAGGAAGCTGTGGTAAGCCCAGTTGTGTCCTGCTCAGGAAGGCCTCTAATATCCCTCTCTCCCCAGCACTACCAGAGCAGTGATTGCCACATCTACTCATCTTCCTCCTTTTGTCAAAATTGACTGTCCTCTCCTAGAAGACAAACAGTTTACAGCCATCATATAAGGTCCCACATCAACCTCCATCCCCCCTCACCCCTGTCATGCTGCACAATTGTGGGGTTCACCAGGGGCTGGGAAGCCCAGACAAGAGATGTATTATGCAGGACACTTGGTGCCAGGAGAGGGCCCACGAAGGTAGACAAAGCAAACTTTCAGTCTCACCCTCTGATGACAGATGAGGAGACAATCTCTTGATCCCAGTCTCCATTGAGGCTTCAGTAAGGTGACCATGAACACCAGTTCCCAGAGTGGCTGTGAGGCTCAAACAAGACATGGAATGCCAACTGCTCAGAGCAAAGGGTTTGGAGGATTGCTCCTCCCAAACCTCAGGGACCCTCCCCACTCTGTTCCAGCCCCTCAAGCTCACTCACATCAAAGTAATCTTGCATGGCTGTGTCCAGCATCACCAGGTTGGTGAGGAAGGTTCCCATGTAGGGAATGGTGTACTGGTTGACACACTGTGTGCTGGTTTGGATGTATTATGTCCCCCAAAATGTCATTATCTTTGATGCAGTCTTGTGTGGGCAGGAAACATATTGGTGTTGATTGGGTTGGAGACTTTTTATTGGATGTTTCCATGGAGATGTGATCACTTAACTGTGGGCAAGATCTTTCATTGGATAATTTCCATGGAGGTGTGGCTCTACCCATTCAGCATGGGCCTTGATTAGCTTACTGGAACACTATATAAGCTCAGACAGAAGGAGTGAGCTTGCTGCAGCCAAGAGGGACACTTTGAAGAATACACAGGAGCTGAGAGAGGAGCTGCAGATGAGAGACAGTTTGAAGATGGCTGTTGAAAGCAGACTTTTGCTCCAGAGAAGCTAAGAAAGGACAAATGCCCCAAGAGCAACTGAGGGTGACATTTTGGAGAGAAGCTAAAGCCTAGAGAAGAATGTCCTGGGAGAAAGCCATTTTGAAACCAGAACTCCAGAGCAGATGCCAGCCACATGTCTTCCCAGAGTGGCTGTGAGGCTCAAACAGAAACCATTGGCCATTCTCCAGTGAAGTTACCTGATTGTTGATGTGTTACCTTGGACATTTAATGGCCTTAAGACTGTAACTATGTAACAAAATAAACCCCCTTTATAAAATCCAATCCATCTCTAGTGTTTTGCATTCTGGCAGCATCAGCAGACTTGAACAGCTGGTGACATTGGGAGGGGTCAGGATGAACACATCCTCCGATGTGCCATCCAAGTGTCTGAAAACTCCTCAGCATCAGACTCCTAGAACCGCCCAGTTCCCAAACCCTCACTGGGGCACTCTGAGACTTTTACCTGCCTCCCTCAAATTCACCCTCCCAGCCTGCAAGGACACCACCGTCCTTCCTGTCACCTCCAAGGACTGGTTTTTCTTTTTCTTTTTTTTTTTTTTAATCTTCATTTTATTGAGATATATTCACATACCATGCAGTCATACAAAACAAATCGTACTTTCGATTGTTTACAGTACCATTACATAGTGGCACATTCATCACCCAAATCAATCCCTGACACCTTCATTAGCACACACACAAAAATAACAAGAATAATAATTAGAGTGAAAAAGAGCAATTGAAGTAAAAAAGAACACTGGGTACCTTTGTCTGTTTGTTTCCTTCCCCTATTTTTCTACTCATCCATCCATAAACTAGACAAAGTGGAGTGTGGTCCTTATGGCTTTCCCAATCCCATTGTCACCCCTCATAAGCTACATTTTTATACAACTGTCTTCGAGATTCATGGGTTCTGGGTTGTAGTTTGATGGTTTCAGGTATCCACCACCAGCCACCCCAATTCTTTAGAACCTAAAAAGGGTTGTCTAAAGTGTGCATAAGAGTGCCCACCAGAGTGACCTCTCGGCTCCTTTTGGAATCTCTCTGCCACTGAAGCTTATTTCATTTCCTTTCACATCCCCCTTTTGGTCAGGAAGATGTTCTCCATCCCACAATGCCGGGTCTACATTCCTCCCCGGGAGTCATATTCCACGTTGCCAGGGAGATTCACTCCCCTGGGTGTCTGATCCCATGTAGGGGGGAGGGCAGTGATTTTACCTTTCAAGTTGGCTTAGCTAGAGAGAGAGGGCCACATCTGAGCAACAAAGAGGCATTCGGGAGGAGGCTCTTAGGCACAACCATAGGGAGGCCTAGCCTCTCCTTTGCAGCAACCATCTTCCCAACCCATCAAACCACCAGTCCCCTATGTCTGTGGTCATGTTAGCAACCGTGGAGGTGGGGTAGGCGAATACCCCTGCATTCTCCACAGGCTCCTCAAGGGGGCACTACATCTTTTTTTTTCCTTGTTTTTCTTTTTTTTTTTTTTTTTCTTAACTTTCCCTTCCTTTTTAAATCAACTGTATGAAAAAAATGTTAAAAAGAAAACAAACATACAATAAAAGAACATTTCAAAGAGACCATAACAAGGGAGTAAGAAAAAGACAACTAACCTAAGATAACTACTTAACTTCCAACATGTTCCTACTTTACCCCAAGAAAGTTACCTAATATAGCAACATTTCTGTGAACTTGTTCCTACTATATCCATCAGAAATTAACAGACCATAGTCATTCCTGGGCATCCCCGGAACGTTAAATAGCTTATCTGTTCTTCTTGGATTATTGTTCCCCCTTCCTTAATTGCTCTCTATTGCTAGTTCCCCTACATTCTACATTATAAACCATTTGTTTTACATTTTTCAAAGTTCACATTAGTGGTAGCATATAATATTTGTCTTTTTGTGCCTGGCTTATTTCCCTCAGCATTATGTCTTCAAGGTTCATCCATGTTGTCATATGTTTCACGAGATCGTTCCTTCTTAGTGCCGTGTAGTATTCCATCGTGTGTATATACCACATTTTATTTATCCACTCATCTGTTGAAGGACATTTGGGTTGTTTCCATCTCTTGGCAATTGTGAATAATGCTGCTATGAACATTGGCGTGCAGGTATCTGTTCGTGTCACTGCTTTCCGATCTTCCGGGTATATACCGAGAAGTGCGATCGCTGGATCGAATGGTAGCTCTATATCTAGTTTTCTAAGGAACTGCCAGACTGACTTCCAGAGTGGCTGAACCATTATACAGTCCCACCAACAATGAATAAGAGTTCCAATTTCTCCACATCCCCTCCAGCATTTGTAGTTTCCTGTTTGTTTAATGGCAGCCATTCTAACCGGTGTGAGATGGTATCTCATTGTGGTCTTAATTTGCATCTCTCTAATAGCTAGTGAAGCAGAACATTTTTTCATGTGTTTCTTGGCCATTTGTATTTCCTCTTCAGAGAACTGTCTTTTCATATCTTTTGCCCATTTTATAATTGGGCTGACTGTACTATTGTCATTGAGTTGTAGGATTTCTTTATATATGCAAGATATCAGTCTTTTGTCAGATACATGGTTTCCAAAAATTTTTTCCCATTGAGTTCGCTGCCTCTTTACCTTTTTGAGAAATTCCTTTGAGGTGCAGAAACTTCTAAGCTTGAGGAGTTCCCATTTATCTATTTTCTCTTTTGTTGCTTGTGCTTTGGGTGTAAAGTCTAGGAAATGGCCGCCTAATACAAGGTCTTGAAGATGTTTTCCTACATTATCTTCTAGGAGTTTTATGGTACTTTCTTTTATATTGAGATCTTTGGTCCATTTTGAGTTAACTTTTGTGTAGGGGGTGAGGTAGGGGTCCTCTTTCATTCTTTTGGATATGGATATCCAACTCTCCCAGCCCCATTTGTTGAAAAGACCATTATGACTCAGTTCAGTGACTTTGGGGGCCTTATCAAAGATCAGTCGGCCATAGATCTGAGGGTCTATCTCTGAATTCTCAATTCGATTCCATTGATCTATATGTCTATCTTTGTGCCAGTACCATGCTGTTTTGGCAATTGTGGCTTTATAATAAGCTTCAAAGTCAGGGAGTGTAAGTCCTCCCACTTCGTTTTTCTTTTTTAGAGTGTCTTTAGCAATTGGAGGCATCTTCCCTTTCAAAATAAATTTGATAACTAGCTTTTCCAAGTCTGCAAAGTAGGTTGCTGGAATTTTGATTGGGATTGCATTGAATCTGTAGATGAGTTTGGGTAGTATTGACATCTTAATGACATTTAGTCTTCCTATCCATGAACATGGAATATTTTTCCATCTTTTAAGGTCCCTTTCTATTTCTTTTAGTAGAGTTATGTAGTTTTCTTTGTATAGGTCTTTTACATCTTTGGTTAAGTTTATTCTTAGGTACTTGATTTTTTTAGTTGCTATTGAAAATGGTATCTTTTTCTTGAGTGTCTCTTCAGTTTGTTCATTTCTAGCATATAGAAACATTACTGACTTATGTGTATTAATCTTGTATCCTGCTACTTTGCTAAATTTGTTTATTAGCTCTAGTAGCTGTATCATCGATTTCTCAGGGTTTTCTAGATATAAGATCATATCATCTGCAAACAATGAGAGTTTTACTTCTTCTTTTCCAATTTGGATGCCTTTTATTTCTTTGTCTTGCCGGATTGCCCTGGCTACCACTTCCAGCACAATGTTGAATAACAGTGGTGACAGCGGGCATCCTTGTCTTGTTCCTGATCTTAGAGGGAAGGCTTTCAGTCTCTCACCATTGAGTACTATGCTGGCTGTGGGTTTTTCATATATGCTCTTTATCATGTTGAGGAAGTTTCCTTCAATTCCTACCTTTTGAAGTGTTTTTATCAAAAAGGGATGTTGGATTTTGTCAAATGCTTTTTCAGCATCTATTGAGATGATCAATTGATTTTTCCCTTTTGACTTGTTAATGTGTTGTAATACATTGATTGATTTTCTTATGTTGAACCATCCTTGCATGCCTGGAATAAACCCCACTTGGTCATGGTGTATGATTTTTTTAATGTGTCTTTGGATTCGATTTGCAAGTATTTTGTTGAGGATTTTTGCATCTATATTCATTAGGGAGATTGGCCGGTAGTTTTCCTTTTTTGTAGCATCTTTGCATGGTTTTGGTATTAGACTGATGTTAGCTTCATAAAATGAGTTAGGTAGTGTTCCATTTTCTTCAATGTTTTGAAAGAGTTTGAGTAAGATTGGTGTCAGTTCTTTCTGGAAAGTTTGGTAGAATTCCCCTGTGAAGCCATCTGGCCCTGGGCATTTATTTGTGGGAAGATTTTTGATGACTGATTGGATCTCTTTGCTTGTGATGGGTTGGTTGAGGTCTTCTATTTCTTCTCTGGTCAGTCTAGGTTGTTCATATGTTTCCAGGAAATTGTCCATTTCCTCTACATTATCCAGTTTGTTGCCATAGAGTTGTTCATAGTATCCTCTTATAATTTTTTTAATTTCTTCAGGATCTGCAGTTATGTCACCTTTTTCATTCATTATTTTGTTTATATGGGTCTTCTCTCTTTTTGATTTTGTCAGTCTAGCTAGGGGCTTGTCAATCTTGTTGATCTTCTCAAAGAACCAACTTTTGGTGATATTTATCCTCTCTATTGTTTTTTTTTGTTCTCTATGTCATTTATTTCTGCTTTAATCCTTGTTATTTCTTTTCTTCTACTTGGTTTAGGATTGGTTTGCTGTTCATTTTCTAGCTTCTTCATTTGGTCCATTAGTTCTTTGATATTGGCTCTTTCTTCCTTTTTAATATATGCGTTTAGTGCTATAAATTTCCCCCTTAGCACTGCTTTTGCTGCATCCCATAGGTTTTGGTATGTTGTGTTCTCATTTTCATTCATCTCTATATATTTAGCAATTTCTCTTGCTATTTCTTCTTTAACCCACTGATTGTTTAGGAGTGTGTTGTTTAACCTCTAGTTATTTGTGAATTTTCTAAGTCTCTGATGGTTATTGACTTCTAATTGTATTCCATTGTGGTCAGAGAATGTGCTTTGAATAATTTCAATCTTTTTAAATTTATTGAGCCTTGTTTTATGTCCCAGCATATGATCTATTCTGGAGAAAGTTCCATGAGCACTAGAAAAGTATGTGTATCCTGGTGATTTGGGATGTAATGTCCTGTATATGTCTGTTAAATCTAATTCATTTATCAGATTGTTTAGGTTTTCAATTTCCTTATTGGTCTTCTGTCTGGTTGATCTATCTATAGGAGAGAGTGATGTGTTGAAGTCTCCCACAATTATTGTGGAAACATCAATTGCTTCCTTTAGTTTTGCCAGTGTTTCTCTCATGTATTTTGTGGCACCTTGATTGGGTGCATAGACATTTACGATTGTTATTTCTTCTTGCTGAATTGCCCCTTTTATTAGTATGTAGTGGCCTTCTTTGTCTCTCAAAACATCCCTGCATTTGAAGTCTATTTTATCTGAAATTAATATTGCTATACCTGCTTTCTTTTGGCTGTAGCTTGCATGAAATATTTTTTTCCATCCTTTCACTTTCAGTTTCTTTGTGTCCCTGTGTCTAAGATGAGTCTCTTGTATGCAACATATTGATGGTTCATTTTTTTTGATCCATTCTGCGAATCTATATCTTTTAATTGGGGAGTTTAATCCATTTACATTCAACGTTATAACCGTGAAGGCATTTCTTGAATCAGCCATCTTATCCTTTGGTTTATGTTTGTCATATTTTTCCCCTCTGTCTATTAATATCCTTTATTGTACCCATACCGAATCTCTTTAGTACTGAACCTTTCTCCAAGTCTCTCTGTCCTTTCTTCGTTTCTCTGTCTGTAGGGCTCCCTTTAGTATCTCCAGTAGGGCAGGTCTCTTGTTAGCAAATTCTCTCAGTATTTGTTTGTCTGTGAAAAATTTAAGCTCTCCATCAAATTTGAAGGAGAGCTTTGCTGGATAAAGTATTCTTGGCTGGAAATTTTTCTCACTCAGAATTTTAAATATATCGTGCCACTGCCTTCTCGCCTCCATGGTGGCTGCTGAGTAGTCACTACTTAGTCTTATGCTGTTTCCTTTGTATGTGGTGAATTGCTTTTCTCTTGCTGCTTTCAGAACTTGCTCCTTCTCTTCTGTGTTTGACAGTGTGATCAGTATATGTCTCGGAGTGGGTTTATTTGGATTTATTCTATTTGGGGTTCGCTGAGCATTTATGATTTGTGTATTTATGTTGTTTAGAAGATTTGGGAAGTTTTCCCCAACAATTTCTTTGAATACTCTTCCTAGACCTTTACCCTTTTCTTCCCCTTCTGGGACACCAATGAGTCTTATATTTGGATGTTTCATATTATCTATCATATCCCTGCGGTCCATTTCGATTTTTTCAATTTTTTTTCCCCATTCTTTCTTTTATGCTTTCATTTTCCATTCTGTCATCTTTGAGGTCACTGATTTGTTGTTCAACTTCCTCTAGTCTTGTACTATGAGTGTCCAGAATCTTTTTAATTTGGTCAACAGTTTCTTTAATTTCCATAAGATCATCCATTTTTTTATTTAGTCTTGCAATGTCTTCTTTATGCTCTTCTAGGGTCTTCTTGATTTCCTTTGTCTCCCGTACTATGGTCTCATTGTTCATCTTTAGTTCTTTGAGTAGCTGCTCTAGGTGCTGTGTCTCTTCTGGTCTTTTGATTTGGGTGCTTGGGCTTGGGTTATCCATATCATCTGGTTTTTTCATATGCTTTATAATTTTCTGTTGTTTTTGGCCTCGTGGCATTTGCTGAACTTGATAGGGTTCTTTTAGGATTTGTAGACCAATTGAAGTCCTTATCTCTAATTTATCAAATCTACAGCTTCGTGGAGTACACTTTCTCTAACTAACCAGCAGGTGGCGTCCACGAGCCACCTGTTCTCCACAAGCCAGTTCTCCCCTGCTAAGCCTTTTTGGTGAGTGGGGGAGTGAGTCTTGTGGGGTCCAATTGGTGTACCAAGCTTGCGTGTGTAGTTGGTGTTGCCTGCCCTGTATATGGGGCGTGTTTCTGGGCAGTCAGGGAGGGGGGGTGGCTCTAACAATCAAATCTCCCTGGTGATCCTAGAGTTTTAAAGCTGCTGCAATAGTCTAATCCTTCAGTTCAGTCCTGCCAGTTTGTCTCTGCCACTGACACACAAGTCCTTGGTATTGGCGTATGGCTCCTGAGACTTGCAAGTGGGCCCCTCTCCCAGGCTGTGCACCCCAGGTCCTCTGTTGAGGGATGACTGTGCTATGTCACAGGTGAGTGCCGTCCCCTCAGGGCAGTTCTGGGCTGCTGGGCTGTGTAGGGAGGCTCCCAGTCTGCTGAAATGATGGCTGAATGGGGCTTTGTTAATTCACACTGCTCTACCTTCCCAACTCTGGGACAATCAGCTGAGGTTGCAAGGAAAGCTATTGTCCATGCCCAGTTTTGTGGTGTGTGCCTGTTATTTGAAGCACTTCCGTCACACTGGGTTGTCTGGGGCAGTTCTGGGCTATGGGGCTGGTGATGGGCAGGAGTGTTTCCTGTCCACCAGGATGATGGCTGTGAGTGGACACCCCCCTTTTCTTGGGAAGTTGTGGTGTTTAGTGAATTTTCTCAGCCACTGGATTATTTTGTTTTGTCTCAGAGCTCTCCTAGTTCTGCTCTTGACTTGACCTGCCCAAATTGCAAGTCTTTGAAGCTTTCTGTATTGGGCTTAGAGTAATTGTTTTAGAAAAAGAAAAAAGTTTAAAAAAAAAAAAAAAAAGGGCCCTCCTCAGAGATCTAATGGGTTATTGAAATGCTAAGAGACAAAGCAACCAGGGCCATTAAGGAAAGGTCCACAGGGCAGAGAGATCAGCTTTTTTTGGGATTTGCATATGCGCCTCAGGGCCTGAGCTCGGGCCTGAGCTCTTCCCTTCCCCTTTCTATGTTCACCAGAACTCCAAAAATCCTCCGCTTTTATTTTGGAGTTTTTCGTGTTGTTTTTTTTTCTATGCCTGTCTCCTCTCTGCTGGGCTGGCTGCTCTCAGATTCTCTGGTGTCTGGTCTCCGTCTATCTATGGTTGGAGTTTGTATCAGCAGAATGAGTTTCTGATAAGGGCTGCCACTGCAGTTCTCCCTTCTCCTTCCCGGAGCTGACAGCCCCTCCTCCCACGGGACTGAGCCTGGCAGGGAGGGGCGCGGGTCCCCTGGCCACAAAAACTTACAGATTTCGCTGATCTCAGCAGTTCCACGTTTTCATGAGTGTTGTATGAAGTATGCCCAAAGTCAGATTGCTCTGTGGTGTCCAGTCCACGCAGTTCCTGGCTTTCTACCTACTTTCCTGGAGGAGTAACTAAAACATACAGCTCACCAGTCTGCCATCTTGCCCTGCCTCCTCCAAGGACTGGTTTTTGTAAAACATGAAGTTTACATGGTCCCTGGATCCTCATGCCCCCAAATTAACCCAGAATCTGGCTTTTCTGGGCTCCTGTTCTCACTGGCTGCAACTGGATAACCACCCCTCCACCCAGGATTGCAGTTTCTCAGGGCCTGGCTTTAAATGACCAAGAGTATGGTCATATAAGTGAAGTTTTCCAGGCAGGGTGACACCAGGAGGGAGAGTGCAAGAAGGGCCCCCACACTGGCTGGAAGCCACCCCACCTAGGACCTTCCTGGACTCAGGCACACTCACACTCTTCTGCTGCTGCTTCCTTTTCTGGAATTTCTTGGGGTTTATCTCCAGGGTGGATATATTGGCAGGATGGGAAACCTCCTGCCAGGGTTGAAGACAGAATGAAGTCTGAAGCCTTCAGCCCATCTTCTGTTGTCCCTGGGTCATTGAAAACCTACCCAAGTGGGTAGGTGGAAATGCAGCTGTCACCATACAGTGTCCCTAATCTCTCTGGAGTGTGACCTGGGCAAGGAGACTGTCATCCTGAGCCTGTTTGCTCAGCTGTGATGTGTGAATGGTAACTTGACCCCCTTATCAAGTGTAGAAGGACTCAATGTGGCTGTCACCATTGCCCTCTTCACTACAGAGCCTTCACTCCCTTGAACCTTGACCCCATGCCATGAGGTCATCCCTCCATTCCAGATAAGAACACATGCCCAATATGTGTGTCAACTTGCCCCAGGTCGCACAGGGAGTCCAAAGAGAGACTGCTTCCTCCCAGAAGAAGGAATCATCAGAGCTGAATTCCACCCCAAAACAAACTGGGGCATGGTTCTCCCTGCCCATCAGTATGTATTAGGGCCTCATGCTGGCTGAACCATGGAGAGAGAAGATGGGGTGACTTTGGCATCATAGTTGAGCAGCCTCTGCCTACTTCAGCTCATTGGAGTCAAGGAGCCCCAAGTATGCCCAAGGCCATACCAAATGTTTCCCTTCCCCAAGGGTACACTCAGGGTATTCTGTCCACACACAGGTCCCTCAGTGACCAATCTGGAATGGGTCTCCTGAGGTGTCAGGTCTGACTGACCAGGTAGGTTTGGGGCTTCCAGGAGTACTGGGAACTGATGTTTTGCTTCCTCTGAAATTTTTCTTCCACTTTTATGTGGAGCTTCTGAATACAGTCAGAAAGGACTTGCCATGGACTCCAAAGTCTCCCAAATATTTCTCATAGCCCTCTGGGATAGATGTCATCTTAATAGGGCACTCTGATGAGACCCCCCTAATATGATGGAGTTTTGTCATTATGCCAGTTCATCAACTCCTCCTGGAACAGCCCTGCCATCATCACCACCTTTGATGACCTTGGACTCCTGTACTACAACTGGCCCCACCTGCACATGAACCACACCTACCCCTCTTCCTCTTTGTCCACACAAGGCCAGATCAGAATTTTCCAAAGAAACATTCAATAAGAAACTAACACTGGACTCCCAGCCTCTTGATGAGCAGCTCCCTGCTCACTGAATAGTTTTTCTCATCTGGGAAAATCTCAGATGGATTTTGAAAGAGGAGGAAGCTGTCCCTGTGGGAGTACATGAAGGAAGGAGTAAGTTGGAAATAGTGAGAAGGATATCAGGACAAATCCACTTCATTGAAGTCCCCTAGGGACTGGCCCTCCTGGATGATGGGTTCTGAGGCTGGGTAACTCTTAGCTCTGTGTGCCCCATGGGTTTAGGTATCTGAGCCCTCAGTTTGGCACATGTGGCCCCCATTCCCATTTCAGTGAACAACTTGTTTTCACCCATTTATATTTCAGGTGGACACAGCATGTGGGTGTGAAGCAAACATTTAACAGGTTACCATTTGGCTCAACTCTTTATCTGACAGGTAAGGGAACCAGACCTGAGGAGGAATGTCTGCCCCCCAAGTCACAGGCAGACCTAGAGCCCCAACCCTGCCTGGTCCCTATTCAGGATTTGCTGCCCCCTGGTAGGACCCAGGCTCACAGAAGGGCCATGCCCAGTCTCTATGGAGTCCCAGTCCACCCTTGGTGTCCTCTGGAGAGAGGACTGCACACCAAGAAACTTCCTCCCAGGTCTTCTTCAGGTGGTGTATCAATGTGCTCTTAAGAAAAGAAAGAATGGCATAGAGTGAGAAGAAGATCTTGAGGACCCAGCACTCCTGGGGATGGAGAAAGAATGAGACCTGTCTTGAGGTAGGACACCTGTCTGCTCCAGCTTCAGTCCCCCACAGCTGACATCTCCACTCCTGAATGAAACAAATGTCCAGGGAGGCCATGGAGGGCTTACCATGGACCCAGTGGGTGACACCCAGTGGAGAAGGTCTTGACCTCATCCTAAGCTGGGGCCTCAGTGGAAAGTGATGTGTCCCAATGTGGCACATGTGAGGAAAGGCAGTGCTGCAGGACAGGGACATTCTGCAGTCCCAAAGTGATAAGCACAAAGAGGGAGTTTCAGGACTCCAAGAGGGACCCCTGAAGCTTACCCTGGCCACCTCGATCCAGTGCTCCACCAACCTGGTCCTGTCTGAAGCCTTCATGCTCTGTTCCTCAAGACAGTTGGTGATGACACAGTTGACTACACTGTTGAACTGAGTGATGGTGGCACAGATGGTGGGCATCAGGTGCTCCTTGCCTTTCTTGTCATCCTGTGACCAGAGGGAGCCCAGAGTGTGAGAGGGCACCAATTTCCTGAACAGCTCCTGGGTATGAAGGGAGTGCCCAGTGGTCTCATCTGGAGCTCAGCAGGCTGAGGATGGTCTGTGTTCTCTACCCCTTGAGAGTTCCCAGCCCTTGAGTGACACAAGTTGCTCTCAAGCAGCTGCGTGGTCCCTGGGGTCCAGGGTCCTTAGGTAGCTGCCAAAGAGTCCAGCACACATTGGGGTCTTCTTGGTATTGATGCTGTGGAGACTTCCAGAACAGATGATGGGCCACCTGTGGAGCCTGTTGTGTCCCATTGAGCTCCTCTTCACCCCATAACAGGACAGGTCAACAAAGACTTTCTATCTGTTTGTTATCATTTAATCTTCACAGTCACTGTGTGCACTAGGTGCAGTTGGTGCATGATTTCTACTCTCCAGATGGGTAAAGTGAGGCCATGGGGATTAAGAAACTTGCCCCAGTGACAAGGTTGGGAGTGGAGCTGGGATTTGACACCAGAACATCAGATCCAGCATCAGAGAATGGCAGCCTGTAGTGGCAGATCCTGGTAGAAAGATCCACCCAGCTCCACTCTGCCAAGCCCAGCTGCTCACCTCATACATCAGGGTAAACTTCTCTGCCACCAGCTTATGAAGGAATGCCAAGAGGTTAGCCTTCTCACTCAGCTCATCCTCTGATGTCCCAGGCCAGAGGCAGGAAGACTCTGCAGGTATGGCTTGTCCTGGTGCTGACTCGAGCCCTGGCATTGGTAGTGGTAGAGGTGGCAGATATGCCTCCCACTCTACAGACAAAGCTACTGATGGTGAGCAAGCAAGCTGTAGTTCCAGAATGGGCACTGGCACTACCTGTGTAGATGGTACTGGAGGTAGTGCTGGAGCTGTCTCTAGCTCAGTAATTAGTGATAATTATGGTGATGTGGCTGTCTCCAGAATGGGAGCAGATGTTGTCTCTGGGAATGTAACAATACCTCTTTAGATGGCACTGAAAGTGGCAACAGAGTTGTTTCAAGCTCTAGAGCCAGTGCTTCTGATCTGAATGTAGCAGGCTCTAGCTCCAGTGTGGGTAGTTCCACTACCTTTGTAGGTGGCTCAAGAGGTGGTGCTAGATGTGCCTCCAGCTCTGGAACTTGTGCTAGTGATGGTGGTGGAGCTTCTCCCAGTTCCTGAGCAGATGCTCCAGCTGTTGAAGAGGAAGGATCTAACTCCAGGATGGTCACTGGTGCTATTTCCATAGGCAGTAGTATAAGTGTTCCTGGAGCTGCCTGCAGCTCTGAAGCTGTACTCCAGCAGGTGATGCAGCAGACTGTAACTCAGAGTGAGCTCTGGTACTCTGTTGGTGGCAGTAGAGATGGTGATGGAGCTGAGCAGGCTGTGGAGCTTCCCCTATGTCTGCCACAGATGGTGGAACTGGCACAAAGTTTTTCTGGAGCAATTTGCAAGTCTGGAGCTGACAATGGAGCTGGAGAACAGGTAGACTCAACAACATGAATGGCACAAAGTGTCTTTCATATACAGGAAAGATCCCACTGCTTCTGGGAAAGTCCAGCCCAGCAAACCACCTGAAATTCTTTCCTGACTGCTGTTTACCAAGTGACTTCTCTGAGGCAACTCTTTGCTCCTGGCCCAAAGGCAACATTTGGATGTCCTTCCTGTGTGGTATATACCAGCCTCCTCCCCAGTGCTCGTATGCAGCCACACCCATCCTTCTCACCCTCTGGATCTGTCTCAGTGGGCTCCAGGGTGTCCATCTGTGAAAGCATATCTAAGGCTTGGTGCTCCATGTCTGACCTAAGCCTATGGATATTTGTACAGGTGGCCAGCAGGTTGAGGCTCAGAAACTCTGATGGTTGTGTGAAATCTTCAGAGTATCCATCCAGCCACATCCCCAGGTTGGAGCACAGACTGCTTGGAGTAGGTGGGTGCATGGCAGAGTCAGATACTTGTCTTTCCTTCTCCACTGCCCTACAATGACCCTGCCATTGGAAAATAAACTCCAGGAGAACAGGGAATGCTTGCAACTGCTCTGTCCACTGCTCAGTGCTGACACTCAGGAGGAGCTTCATAAATATTTGCCTGGTGAGGGGACAGTTTGTCCTCCTGCCCTGGACTCTCACAGCCTCTCCACCTGGAGCTCGTGCCCTGAGGTGCTGTCTCATTCTCTGCTGGCCATGTATGAGTCTCTTCTTCCCACTGACACCACCTTCCCAAAGAACAGGGGCACAGTCCAGCCCATCCCTCCCTACCACAGGCAAACAGGACCAAAATCCAGATTTGTGAGCAGGCTGCCAAAAACCCCTTGTTCTGGGTCTATGTGAGGTGGCTGTTGTGTGCATAACGGCTGGGATGGAGCTGTGCTGTGGAAGGGTTCTCTGAGGGGTCAACTCTGAGTCCCCACTGTCCTTTGCAGCCAGGGCCCAAGGAACCACCCCTCATTCCCTCTGACTCCTTTCCACTTGCAGGGGATTGCCCACTGAACCCAGCCCCCCGGGTGGATAATAAGATGTGGGGGTTCCAAGCTCTTCCCAGTCCCTCCCTGCCTACCAAGCTACTCCCTCCTCTGATCTTTAGTGAAAGGAGTCCCTCCCTTGGTGCCCAAAGTGCAATCACTTTTTTATTTGGTGACATCCTCCATACCCATTACTGCCATGGAGGTTATGTCCATACCTAGGGTAGACTGTGAATGTGTCACAGCTGATATACTGGGTGTACTACATGCTTAGTATTATTGCCTGTCTCCCGAACTTGAATGGACCCCACGAGTGCAGAAACTTTGCTCTGCTTTGATCACTGAATGAGGTAAAATGCCTAAAAACAGGCCTGCCCATGGTAGGAATATAACGTATATTTGGCAAATGTGCTCATTTGACTATGCTATATACCCCATGAAAGAAAATGTTCTTTCAATCCACTCTTGTGAGGTCAGACCTATTCTGGGTGGGAACTTTTGGTTAGATCATTTCCCTGGAGGTCAGACTCCAACAATTATAGTTGGGACTTAATGAGTTTACTGGCATCCTCTATAAGAAGATAAAAGGCAGAGACATTTTGGAGAGAGGTCAGAGACAGAAATGCCTCAGGAGGCTCAAGCAAGTACACAAAATTCCAGAGATATTTTGAAGAGATGGGTAAGCAGACATTGCCATGTGCCTTCCCATGTGACAGAGAAACCCCAGATGCAATTGGCCTTTCTTCGGAGTCAAAGTATGTTTTTCTGGATGCCTTAATTTGGACATTTTCATAGCAATAGAACTGTAAATTTGTAACATAGTAAATTTCCATTGAAAAAGCCAGTCTATTTCTAGTATTTTGCATTCTTGCAGCTTTAGCAAACTGGAACAGTGAATGAATGAGCCCTCAACTGCAAATTCTTGACATAGGGTGGGCCTGGGCCTTTCTGCCAGCTGCCTGTGTTTCCCGCTCTGTCCATACTAAGGACAGGGTACTCTGAAAGGGAACCTCAAATGTTCTTCAAAGTGAGAAAATGATATCACTGAAGGGTGGCCAAGAGCTTCTTCATGGGCAAGAGGAAAATACTGCTTGGGAGCAATCTCTGCCCCTTCAGCCATCCTTATTTTGAGCCAGGCTCTGGGGAAGCACTTTCTATGGTTTATCCCAGTTAATCCTTACAATAGCCCTAAGAGGTTGGATGTCTTACTGCTGCACCATTCAGAGTGGTCAAATGAGACCTGAGGATGATATGACAGTCCTGGGCCAAAGCTAGTGGGTGGACAAGCCATCAAGGTTCCAGGGATTGGGCAGACACCCAGCTTTGGAACAGGAGATCCAGGACCTGCTGGGTGATGGTGAACATCTGGTATGTTTCTAGGAAGATGTTGACATTCACTAAGTCACTTTTCTGGAAGGCAGGTACCAGGTGCTCTCTCAACTTCTCCCAAGGGCCTACCTTGATCATCCTTACAATTCAGGTCTTCACCCTCAGGAAAGCAAAGTCATTTTCCTTCTGGGGTAGGACACAGTGGTGACATGTAGTCAGCAACAGCTCCATGAACCACCAGGAGGATCTGGTCCTGGAGTACAGGCCAGTGACTCCCAAGCTTTCAGTGATTTGAGGACAGGACAGAGAAACATGGGCCTCTAGCAGAGAAAGGTCTTTGTCTTAAAATAGAATTGGATGTGAGGGTATAATTAAAATATTAGTCTTGTAAAGTATTTTTTTCTGGCTGAGTAGTAGTTGTCCTCCCTCAAATGAGAGCCTGAATTAAGAGAATCTTCCCAGTGAGTCTTCACTAATGGGGCCCACTCTTGAGATGAGAAAACATCAAATGACTGCTAAAGGTCATACAGGACAGACCCCAGAACCCTTCAGCCCTGGGGCTGTGAGATATTCCCTCTATGAGCCCTGGGGCTTGGGCTGCTACCAAAATGGAAGAAAAGGTTTGGTCAAGTCACCCACACACACACCCGCAGCTTGGAAACTTATACAGAGAAGACAGACTGAGATGCCCTTTCATTTCAAAGAAATGAAATCTTAGTCATCCCTTCTTCTGGCTGAAAGTGATTTTGAGAACCTGAGGCTGTGGGACCCCAGACCTGGAAAAGGGGCAGATGCCAGGAGTCTCCCTGGTGAGAGGGCCAAAGAGCTGAATAGAACCTCAGGGTAGTGCAGACCCATAGGCTGCAGAGGTAAGCAAGTTCAGAGGTAAGCAAGTTAAGGGAGCTCCACTTCTTATGGTGGGGGCTACCATGCAATGCCATTTGCCAACCTGATCCCACATCAGGGAAATGAAAAAGAATGAAAAGAGCCAGGTCCAGCAGGATGCAGAGATGCTGCCACCATCACAAGCAGCTGATGGCAACTCAACTGCTGCAACTCAGAAGTTATCTGGCTCTAACTGTTAAAATTGCTGCCTGCATGTCCTTTGCACAACCAACCATTTCCTTGTACCATCCCCTGGGGGACACAGGGAATCAGGGCATTAAGACACTCATGAGATGTTCTGGTAGCACTGCTGAAAGGGCAGCAGGGAAGATTCACTTCCATGCCTAGTGGTACTTAAAGGCTGAGTCACTGCTCTAAGCTACCTCCTTTCTGCAATGCTGTGCAGCTGAGTCAGACCTCAGCTCCTGAGTGGGAAGGACAAGTTGACAGGTTATGTGGGAAGGACAAGGTGACAGGTTATGTGAGATGGCAAGAGGACAGGTTATGAGGATCTATACAGCTTGGAGAAGGCATGGAAGGACAGTCATATGGACTCCTGCATGTGGACATGGGGGTGGGTAGTGAAAACAGAAATACAGCCCCAAAATGCAAAATATCTGAGGCGAACCTACCCTTCAGCCTCCTCTGAAGGGAAAATAATACAAAAGAGTCTTCTATTATGCTCCTACAAATATGTGACAAGTGACTTTCCATTGGCTATGGCCTGGGCATGGTGATGATGAAGAGTGGAGGCTATCACAAACTCATCTCTTTATACTGCAAACCCATGATCTTCATTAGAAAAGTCCTGAGTCTTACCATGTCATGATTTCAATCAGTTTGGGCTTCATTGAGTAACCTGCCACTCAACTAAGAGAATATGGAAAGACAATAGTTTAAAAGTAAAGAGCGAGGTGGGGCATGATGGCAGATTGGTGAGGTGTATGTTTCAGTTACTCCTTCAGGGAATTAGGTAAAAAGCCAGGAACTGTGTGGACTGGACACTGCAGAGCTATCTGACTTTGGGCATACTTCATACAACACTCATGAAAACATGGAACTGCTGAGATCAGCAAAATCTGTAAGTTGTTGCAGCCAGGGGACCCATGCCCCTCCCTGCCAGGCTCAGTCCTGTGGGAGGAGTGGCCATCAGTGCTGGGAAGGAGAAGGGAGAATTGCAGCAACAGCTCTTATTGGAAACTCATTCTACTGATCCAAACTCCAACCATAGATAGACTGAGACCAGACACCAGAGAATCTGAGAGCAGCCAGCTCAGCAGAGAGGAGATAGACATAGCAAAAAGCAGCAAGAAAAACTCAGAAATAAAAGCGGAGGCTTTTTGGAGTTCTGGTGAACATAGAAAGGGGAAGGGCAGAGCTCAGGCCCTGAGGACCATTTGCAAATCCTTAAGAAAAACTGATCTCTCTGCCCCCTGGATCTTTCCTTAATAGCCCTAATTGCTTTGTCTCTTAGCATTTCAATAACCCATTAGATCTGCCAGGAGGCCATTTTTTTTGTTTTGTTTTTTTTCTTTTTTTTTTCTTTTTTTCTTTTTGTGAAACAATTATTCTAAGAAGCCCAATACAGAAAGCCTCAAAGACTTGAAATTTGAGCAGGTCAAGACAAGAGCAGAACTAAGAGAGCTCTGAGACAAAAGGCAATAATCCAATGGCTGAGAAAATTCACTGAACACCACAACTTCCCAAGAAAAGGGGGGCGTCTACTCACAGCCATCATCCTGGTGGACAGGAATCATTCCTGCCCATCGCCGGCCCCATAGCCCAGAGCTGCCCCAGACAACCGAGTGTGATGGAAGTGCTTCCAATAACACACATACACCACAAAATTGGGTGTGGACATTAGCTTTCCCTGCACCCTCAGCTGGTTGTCCCAGAGTTAGGAAGGTGGAGCAGCATGAATTAACAAGCCCCATTCAGACATCATTTCAGCAGACTGGGAGCCTCCCTACACAGACCAGCAGCTCAGAACCACCCTGGAGGGATGGCACTCACCTGTGACATAGCACAGTCATCCCTCCACAGAGGACCAGGCAGTGCAAGGCCTGGAAGAGGGACCCACTTGCAAGTCTCAGGAGCCACACACCAATACCAAGGACTTGTAGGTCAGTTGCAGAGACAAACTGTGGCAGGACTGAACTGAAGGATTAGACTATTGAAGCAGATTTAAAATTCCAGGAACACCAGGGAGATTTGATTGTTAGAGCTGCCCCCCTCCCTGACTGCCCAGACACAAGCCCCTTATACAGGGCAGGCAACACCAAATACACATGCAAGCTTGGTACACCAATTGGACCCCACAAGACTTACTCCCTCACTCACCACAGAGGCAAATCAGGGAAGAACTGGCTTGAGGGGAACAGGTGGCTCGTGGACGCTACCTGCTGGTTAGTCAGAAAAAGTGTAGTCCATGAAGCTGTAGTTTTCACAAATTAGAGATAAGATTTCAATTGGTCTACAAATCCTAAAAGATCCCTATCAAGTTAAGCAAATGCCAAGAGGCCAAAAACAACAGAAAATTTTAAAGCATAGGAAAAACCAGACGATATGGATAACCCAAGCCCAAGCACCCAAATCAAAAGATCAGAAGAGATACAGTACCTAGAGCAACTAATCAAAGAAATAAGATGAATGATGAGACCATGGAACAGGATATAAAGGACACCAAGAAGACCCTAGAAGAGCATAAAGAAGACATTGCAAGACTAAATAAAAAAAAAACAGATGATCTTATGGAAATTAAAGAAACTGTTGACCAAATTAAAAACATTCTGGATATTCATAGTACAAGACTAGAGGAAGTTGAACAACGAATCAGTGACCTGGAAGATGACAGAATGGAAAATGAAAGCATAAAAGAAAGAATGGGGAAAAAAATCAAAAAAATTGAAATGGACCACAGGGATATGATAGATAATATAAAACATCCAAATATAAGACTCATTGGTGTTCCAGAAGGAGAAGAAAAGGGTAAAGGTCTAGGAAGAGTATTCAAAGAAATTGTTGGGGAAAACTTCCCAAATCTTGTAAACACCATAAATACACAAATCATAAATGCCCAGTGAACTCCAAATAGAATAAATCCAAATAAACCCACTCCAAGACATATTCTGATCACACTGTCAAATATGGAAGAGAAGGAGCAAGTACTGAAAGCAGCAAGAGAAAAACAATTCAACACATACAAAGGAAACAGCATAAGACTAACTAGTGACTACTCAGCAGCCACCATGGAGACGAGAAGGCAGTGGCACAACATATTTAAAATTCTGAGTGAGAAAAATTTCCAACCAAGTATACTTTATCTGGTGAAGCTCTCCTTCAAATTTGAGGGAGAGCTTAAATTTTTCACAGACAAACAAATGTTGAGAGAATTTGCTAACAAGACACCTGCCCTACTGGAGATACTAAAGAGAGCCCTACAGACATAGAAACAAAGAAAGGAGAGAGAGACATGGAGAAAGGTTCAGTACTAAAGAGATTCAGTATGGGTACATTAAGGGATATTAATAGAGAGATGGAAAAATACATAAAACAAACATAAACCAAAGGGTAAGATGACTGATTCAAGAAATGCCTTCACGGTTATAACTTTGAATGTAAATGGATTAAACTCACTAATTAAAAGATATAGATTTGCAGAATGGATCAAAAAAATGAACCATCAATATGCTGCATAAAAGAGACTCATCTTAGACACAGGGACACAAAGAAATTGAAAGTGAAAGGATAGAAAAAATATTTCATGCAAGCTACACCCAAAAGAAAGCAGGTGTAACAATATTAATCTCAGATAAAATACACTTTAAATGCAGGGATATTTTGAGAGACAAAAAAGGTCACTATATACTAATAACAGGGGCAATTCAACAAGAAGAGATAACAATCATAAATGTTTGTGCACCCAATCATGGTGCCACAAAATATGTGAGAGAAACACTGGCAAAACTAAAGGAAGCAATTGATGTTTCCACAATAATTGTGGGAGACTTCAACACATCACTCTCTCCTATAGATAGATCAACCAGACAGAAGACCAACAAGGAAATTGAAAACCTAAACAATTTGATAAATGAATTGGATTTAACAGACATATATAGAACATTACATCCCAAATCACCAGGATACACATTCTTCTCTAGTGCTCATGGAACTTTCTCCAGAATAGATCATATGCTGGGACATAAAACAAGGCTCAATAAATTTAAAAAGATTGAAATTATTCAAAGCACATTCTCTGACCACAATGGAATACAATTAGAAGTCAATAACCATCAGAGACTTAGAAAATTCACAAATAACTGGAGGTTAAACAACACACTCCTAAACAATCAGTTCGGTAAAGATGAAATAGTAAGAGAAATTGCTAAATATAGAGAGATGAATGAAAATGAGAACACAACATACCAAAACATATGGGATGCAGCAAACGCGATACTGAGGGGGAAATTTATAGCACTAAATGCATATATTAAAAAGGAAGAAAGAGCCAAAATCAAAGAACTAATGGATCAACTGAAGAAGCCAAAAAATGATCAGCAAACCAATCCTAAACCAAGTAGAAGAAAAGAAATAATAAGGATTAAAGCAGAAATAAATGACATAGAGAACAAAAAGAACAATAGAGAGGGTAAATAACACCAAAAGTTGGTTCTTTGAGAAGATGAACAAGATTGACAAGCCCCTAGCTAGACTGACAAAATAAAAAAGAGAGAAGACCCGTATAAACATAATAATGAATGAGAAAGGTGACATTACTGCAGATCCCAAGGAAATTAAAAAAATATGAGAGGATACTATGAACAACTGGATATGTAGAGGAAATGGCAACAAACTGGATAATGTAGAGGAAATGGACAATTTCCTGGAAACATATGAACAACGTGGACTGACCAGAGAAGAAACAGAAGACCTCAACCAACCAATCACAAGCAAAGAGATCCAATCATTCTTCAAAAATCTTCCCACAAATAAATGCCCAGGTCCAGATGGCTTCACAGGGGAATTCTACCAAATATTCCAAAAAGAATTGACACCAATCTTACTTAATCTCTTTCAAAACATTGAAGAAAATGGAACACTACCTAACTCATTTTATGAAGCTAACATCAATCTGATACCAAAATCAGGCAAAGATGCTACAAAAAAGGAAAACTACTGGCCAATCTCCCTAATGAATACAGATGCAAAAATCCTCAACAAAATACTTGCAAATCGAATCCAAAGACACATTAAAAAATCATACACCATGACCAAGTGGGGTTCATTCCAGGCATGCAAGGATGGTTCAACATAAGAAAATCAATGTATTACGACACATTAACAAATCAAAAGGGATAAATCAAGTGATCATCTCAATAGATGCTGAAAAAGCATTCAAGAAAATCCAACATCCGTTTTTTGATAAAAACACTTCAAAAGGTAGGAATTGAAGGAAACTTCCTCAATATCATAAAGAGCATATATGAAAAACCCACAGCCACCATAGTACCCAATGGTGAGAGACTGAAAGCCTTCCCTTAAGATCAGGAACAAGACAAGGATGCCCGCTATCACCACTGTTATTCAACATTGTGCTGGAAGTGCTAGCCAGGGCAATCTGGCAAGACAAAGAAATAAAAGGCATCCAAATTGGAAAAGAAGAAGTAAAACTGTCATTGTTTGCAGATGATATGATCTTATATCTGGAAAACCCCGAGAAATCAACGACACAGCTACTAGAGCTAATAAACAAATTTAGCAAAGCAGCAGCATACAAGATCAATGCACATAAGTCAGTAATGTTTCTATATGCTAGAAATGAACAAGTGAAGAGACACTCAAGAAAAAGATATCATTTTCAATAGCAACTAAAAAAATCAACTACCTAGGAATAAACTTAACCAAAGATGTAAAAGACCTATACAAAGAAAACTACATAACTCTATTAAAAGAAATAAAAGGGGACCTTAAAAGATGGAAAAATATTCCATATTCATAGATAGGAAGGCTAAATGTCTTTAAGATGTCAATTCTACCCAAACTCATCTACAGATTCAATGCAATCTCAATCAAAATTCCAACAACCTACTTTGCAGACTTGGAACAGCTAGTTATCAAATTTATTTGGAAAGGGAAGATGCCTCCAATTGCTAAAGACACTCTAAAAAAGAAAAATGAAGTGGGAGGACTTACACTCCCTGACTTTGAAGCTTATTATACAGCCACAGTTGTCAAAACAGCATGGTACTGGCACAAAGATAGATATATAGATCAATGGAATCGAATTGAAAATTCAGAGATAGACCCCCAGATCTATGGCTGACTGATCTTTGATAAGGTCCCCAAAATCACATGAACCTGTGACAAGTGTTCTGATTCAGTCCTTCAATTGGCCCAGGGAAAGATTAGCAAAGACATATATGCAACCAGTTTGTGCATGATGGTGATATTGCTTGCTCTGGAATCAGTATATGAGAATATCACTGGGAGTGTAGGCTGGCTTTGTGTCAGGTCAGTGTGGGGGGAAGAGGAGCTAGTAAGAGCGACATAAGAAGGATTAAGTTGCCTTTTTATTGTGTTTGACCTTTTACAGAAACAATATAACTGTTTTACAGAGTTTTGAGAAAGATAGTTCTGCCAGTTCTTGCAAACTGCTTAAAGATAATCTCTGGGGACAGAGTCCTTACAAGTCTCATTCACCATTTTGACCATAAAGACCAGTTTAAATGAGACCCTCTAACAAAGCTAATCTTGTGTATGTCATGACAGACTTTAAAACCAAATGAAACTCATGCTTCACTCACTTGTAAACAATTCCCACACACTGAAAAAAAATTTTTAAATGTTTCATGAGACTTCTGGGAAGACAGTGGAACAGGTGACGTGGAACAAACTTCTCCTCCATGAAAGAAACTAGAGAAAGGCCAGAGGACACCCAGGACAGTGGCTTCAGAATTCTAGGACCATAGAGGTTCTGGTTTGCTAGAGCTGTCATTATGCAAAATACCAGACATGGAATGGCTTTTATAAAGGGGGTTTATTTGGTTGCAAATTTATAGTACTAAGGCCATAAATTTGTCAAAACAAAGGCATCAATAAGAAAATACATTCACTGAAGAATGGCTGAAGACATCTGGAACACCTCTGTCAGCTGAGAAGACGCATAGCTGGTGTCTGCTGTTCTTTGCTCATGGGTTGCATACCAGAATGGCATTCTCCAAAATGTCTCTAGTCTTGTCTCTCTTAGCTTCTCTGGAGCAAACTTTGGGCTAGCATCTCTTGGCATATCCAAATGTCCTTCTTTGCACATCTCCAAGCATCTCCAAACATCAGCATCAGTAAGCATCTGTGTCTACTGGCTAAGCATACCCCAGGGCATTTTCCCTCTAACTTCTCTCTGTGTGAGCTCTCTTTAAAAGGCTATGGTAAATATGTGGGACCTAACTGTCAGGGTTGTAAATCTCCCTGGAAGTGCATGATATCATTCCTGGGGATGAATCTGGACCTGGCATTGTGGGATTGAGAACATCTTGACCAAAACGGGGATGCAAAATGAAACAAAATAAAGTTTCAGTGGCTAGGAGATTTCAAATGGAGTCAAGAGGTCACTCTGGTGGACATTCTTATGTACCATATAGATAACACTTTTAGGTTTTATTGCATTGAAATAACTAGAAGTAAATACCTGAAACTACCAAATTCCAACCCAGTAGCCCTGACTCTTGAAGATGACTGTATAACAATGTAGATTACAAGGGGTGACAGTGTGATTGTGAAAACCTTGTGGATTTCACTCTACAAGGATGAGTAGATAAATGGGGACAAAACCTAAATGAAAAGTAGGGTGGGATGGGAGATGATTTGTGTGCTCCTTTTTATTCTTATTCTGATTCTTTCTGGTATAAAGAAAATGTTCAAAAATATATTGGGGTGATGAATGCACAACCATATTATGGTACTGTGAACAGTTGGTTCTACACCATGGATGATTGCATGTATGTGAATATATCTCAATAAAACTGAATTTAAAAAAAAAAAACATGAGACAATATAAAAATTCAGGTTTTCATCCTTGTTGTGAAATTGATCAACACCACTGGTGTTGTCACCCAGCAGAACTAAAATGAAATCGAATAGCAAAAACAAAGACTCCAGTAAACTAATTAAGGCCCATGCTGAATGGATGGGCCCACTCCTCCATGGAAATAATCTAATCAAAATTATAACCTAGAGTTGGGTAAGCCATATCTGCATGGAAACAGCCTAATTCAAATATCCCATGAGATTGAATTAAAACATGGCTTTTGAGGGGACATAATATATCCAAACTGGCACGTGGGGACTTCTATAATACATGGTGGGGACTTGAATGAAAAAGAGAAGAAACTGCCTCCCAAAAGATAAGGTGAGTTTATTCAGCTGGGCCCACCACTGGGGGCTGGCAGTGGCAAGATGGCCACCAAGCAATGGAGTGAGCAGCTCTCCACTCCCAAGCAACCATCTCAGCAATAAACAGGAGAGAAAATCCTCCACAGTCACAGGGTCAGGAGGTCCCATGAGGGAACACAGAAGGAAGCAGACCAGTGTTGACTGCATTTGCTCTCCCCCCATAGAAATCCATATTGTGCAAGACATGAGGCAAGGATAGGCAAGTGTGCCACATAGAAGCACCAGGAGCCCCTCCCAAACCTCAGAGACTTGTGGGTGCATGGTAGGCATGGAGTGGGGCACATTTGAACTGTAGGGTGCACTTGAGTGAGCTCCCTGCCAAACTGCACAGGGCCCACACCACACCCCCATGGCAAGCAGTTCCAGTGCACATGGAGATCTGGTGCACTGATTAGATTCTCACCCAGTTTGGACTCCACCCAAAAAACAGGCAAATTTGGGGGAAAACTGGATTGAATGTGAGGAGTGGTGCAAGAGTGCCATCTGCTGGAAAGACAGGGAAAGTGCACTGTATCTCTGCTAAATATACATATATAAATGTTCAAATAATCCTGCATTTCCCAAAAAAACCTTATCAAGATAAGCCAATGCCATGAAGCCAACAGAAAATCATAAACATAAAGAACCAAGAAAATATGGGCAAGACAAATGACCAAATTAAAAAGCCCCAGGAGACACAGAACATGGAGCAATTAAGCAGAGAAAGACACAAAAACTCCAAAGCAACTTCAGTGAGTTGGCTAAAGAGATGAAGGGCATCAAGAATATTCTAGAAGAGCATAAAGAAAATTTGAAAGTGTAAATAAAAAATAGTAGATCTCATGGAAATAAAAGATACTGTTGATAAAATTAAAAGCATACTAGAGACAGAAAATAGCAGATTTGAAGAGGCAGAAGAAAGAATAAGTGAAGTAGATGGCAGAGAAATTGAATGCATGCAGAAAACAAGTGGTGAAAAAAAACAAAATTTTGAAATGAGTCTCAGGGAAATGAGGGACAACATTAAACACACAAATATAAGAATCATTGGTGTCCCAGAAGGAGAAGAGTAAATGTCTAGGAAGAGTATTTGAAGACATATTTGGGGGAAACTTCCCAAGCCTTCTAAATGACATAAATATGCAAACCAAAGAATAAATCCAAATAAACCCACTCTGAGATATAGTAATCAGATTGTTAAATGCTGAAGATAAACACAAAGTCCTGAAAGCAGCAAGAGAGAAGTGATTCACCCCATACAAGGGAAACCACATAAGACTAAGTACTGATTATTCAGCAGGCACCATGAAGGCAAGAAGGCAGTGGTGTGACATATTTAGGTTTCTGAAAGAGAAACATTGCCAGCTGAGAATTCTTTATCCACCAAAGCTCTCCTTCAAAATTGGGGGAGAGTTTAAATTTTTTTACAAATGCTGAGGAATTTTTAAGAAGAGATCTACCCTGCAAGAAATATTAAAGAGGGTTCTTCCAGCTGAGGAAAAAGAAAGAAGAGAGAGGTCTGAAGGAGGGCACATAACTGAAGAGTACTAGTAAGGGTAACATAAAGGAATATAAAAAGAGAGAGGGGGAAAAACAGATCTGACAGCTGAAAACCAAAGCATAAGATGGTTAGTTCAAGAAGTGGTTTCATAGTAATAATATTGAGTGAGAAAATATTAAACTCCCCAACTAAAACACACAGATTGCCAGAATGAATTAAAAAGTATGATCCACAAATATGCTGTTTACAAGAGATTCATCTTAGACCCAGTGAAACAAACAGATTGAAAGTGAGAGGATGGAAAAAATATCCCACACAAGCTGCAGCCAAAAGAAAGCAGGGATAGCAATACAAATATCAGGCAAAATAGACTTTAAATGCAAAGATATAATAAGAGACAAAGAAGGACACTATATATTAATAATATAATATAATATAATATTCATCAAGATGAAATAACAATCATAAATCTTTTTGCAACCAGTCAAGGTACTCCAAAGTATGAGACAAACATTGGCAAAAGGGAAGGTAGCCATAGACAGTTTTTCAATAATAGTGGTAGACTTCAATATACCATTGTCTTCTATAGATAGAAAAACCAGAGAGAGAACAAAAAAGGATACTGAGAACCTAACCAATGTGTTAAATGAATTAGAATTAACAGACATAGAGCGAGAGCATTCCATCCTAAATTACCATGATACACATTTTTCTCTAGTACTTATGGAACATTCTCCAGGATAGATCATATGCTGGGGCACAAAACAAGCTCAATAAATTTATGATTGAAATTACTTAAAGCATATCTTCTGACCATAATGAAATGCAACCAGAACTCAATAACCACCAAAGACCCAGATCTTTCACAAAAATGTGAAGGTTAAACAACACTCTTTAACAACCAGTGGGTCAAAAAAGAAATTGCAAGAGAAACTGGTAAATATCTAGAGATGAATGAAAATGAGAACACAACATATCAAAACCTATGGGATGCAGTAAAGTTGGTGCTGAGAGAGAATTTTATAGCTCTAAAAGCATACATTAAAAAGGAAGAAAAAACTAAAATCAAAGATCTAACTGAACAGCTGAATTACCTAGAGAATGATCAGCAAACTAACCCTAAAGCAAGTAGAAAAAAGACGTAACAAGGGTTAATGCAGAAATAAATGATATGGAGAACAAAAAACAATAGAGAGAATAAATAAAACCAAGGCTTGTTCTTTGGGAAGGTCAACAAGATTGACAAAACCTTAGCTAGACTAACAAAGTGAAAAAGACAGAAGACCCAAATACACAAAATTATAAATGGAGGGGGGGGGGCATTACTGTGGATTCTGAAGAAATTAAAACCCAGGAATACTATGAACAACTGTATGTCAACAAACTAGACAATTTAGAGGAAGTGGAAAATCTCCTGGAAAGACATGAACAGCCTAGACTGACCCAATAAGAAGTAAAAGACCTCAACAAACCAATTACAAGTAAGGAGATCCATTCAATCATCAAAAATCCTCCTACAAATAAAACCCCAGGGTCAGATGCCTTCACAGGAGAAGTTTACCAAACTTTCCAAAAAGAACTGAAAAAATACTGCTCAAAATCTTTCAAAAAATTGAAGAAAAAGGAACAATATCTAACTCATATCATGAAGCTAACATCACTCTAATAGGAAAACCAGATAAAGATGCTACAAGAAATGAAAACTACAGACCAATCTCCCTAATGAATATAGATGTAAAAATTCTTAACACAATACTTGCAAATTGAATCCAAATACACATTAAAAGAATCATACACCACAGCCAAGTGGTGTTCATTCCAGGCATGGAAGGGTGGTTCAACATAAAGAAATCAATTGATGTCATACAACATATTAACAAATCAAAGGGGAAAAATCGAATGATCATTTCAATAGATACTGAAAAAGCATTTGACAAAATTCAGCATCTTTTTTTTTTTTTTTGATAAATCAGTTCAAAGGGTAGGAACTGAAGGAAACTTCCTCAATATGATAAAGAGCATATATGAAGAGCACACAGCCAGAATAGTACTCGGTGGTGAGAGACTGAAAGCCTTACCCCTAAGATTGGGAATGAGACAAGGATGCCTGCTGTCACCACTATTCAACCTTGTGCTAGAAGTTTTAGCCAGAGCCATCTGTCAAGACAAAAAAATAAAAGGCATCCAAAATGGAAAAGAAGTAAAGCTGTCATTATTTGTGGATGATATGATCACATATTTGGAAAATCCTGAGAAATTGATGACAAAGCCACTTGAGCTAAAAAAATCATCCAGCAAAGTGGTGGGATACATTTAATGTGCAAAAGTCAGGAATGTTCCTATACACTAGAAATGACCTAATTGAATAGATACTCAAGAAAAAAAATTTTCACTCACAATAGCAACTAAAAAAAATCAAGTACCTAGGAATAAGTTTAACCAAGGATGTAAAAGACCTCTACACAGAAAATCACACAGAAACTTTACTAAAAGAAATCAAAGAGGACCTAAATAATTTCAAAGGTATTCCATGTTCATGGATAGGAAGGCTGAATGTCAGTAAGATGTCAATTCTACCCAAAGTGATCTACAGATTCAATGCAATTCCAATCAAAATTCCAACAACCTACTTTGCAGACTTGGGAAATCTAGCTGTATAATTTATTTGTAAGGGAAAGGGGCCTAGAATTGCCAAAAGCTTTCTAAAAAAGAATGAAGTGGGAGGACATATATTTCCTGACTTTAAAGCCACAGTGTTCAACACAGCATGGTACTGGTACAAAGATAGACATATAGATAATGGAATTGAATCAAGAGATTGGAAATAGATGCCTAGATCTCAGGTCATCTGATTTTTGATAATCCCCCCAAATCCACTGAACTAGGACAGAACAGTCTTTTCAACGAGTAGGGCTAGGAGTACTGGATATCCATAACCAAAAGAATGGAAGAGTTTCCCTACCTCTCACCCTATACAAAAATTAACGCAAAGTGGATCAAAGACCTCAATATTAGAGACAGTACCATTAAAGTCCTAGAAGATAATGTAGGGAAACATCTTCAATACCTAGTAACAGGAGGCAGCTTCTTAGACCTTACACCCAAAGCACAATCAATGAAAGGGAACTTCTCAAAATTAAAAGCTTCTGTACCTCCAAAGACCTTGTCAGAAAGATGAACAGGCAGCCAATACACTGGGAGAAAATGTTTGGAAGCAATATGTGCTGGTTTGGATGTATTATGTCCCCCAAAATGCTGTGTTCTTTGATGTAATCTTTTGGAGGCAGGTGTTATTAGTGTTGATTAGACTATAAGTCTTTGAGTGTTTCCATGGAGATGCTACCCACCCAACTCTGTTGGTGATAACTCTGATTAGATAATTTCCATTGAGTTGTGACCCCACCCATTCAGCATGTGCCTTGATTAGTTTACTAGAGCACTGTATAAGCTCAGACAGAAGGAACAAGCTTGCTACAGCCAAGAGGGACACTTTGAAGAATGCACAGGGGCTGAGAGAGGAGCTGCAGATGAGAGACAGTTTGAAGATGGCCATTGAAAGCAGACTTTTGCCCCATAGAAGCCAAGAGAGGAAAAATGCCCCAAGAGCAACTAAGAGTGGCATTTTTGAGGAACTGCAGCCTAGAGAGGAATGTCCTGGGAGAAAGCCATTTTGAAACACAACCTGGGAGCAAGCATATGCCAGCCACGTGACTTCCCAGCTAGCACAGATTTTCCAGACACCATTGGCCATCCTCCAGTGAAGGTATCCAGTTGTTGATGTGTTACCTTGGACACTTTATGGCCTTAAGACTTTAACTTTGCAACCAAATAAGCTCCCTTTTATTAAGCCAATCCATTTCTGATGTTTTGCATTCTGGCAGCAGTAGCAAACCAGAACACCATGTATCTGATAAGAGACTGATATCCAGCATATATAAAAAAATCCTACAACTCAATGAAAATAGTTCAAACAGCTCTATTATAAATTATAAAGTAGGCAAAATATATGAAAAGACATTTTTCTGAAGAGGAACTACAAATGGCTAAAGAACACATGAAAAAGCGTTCATCTTAACTAGCTATTAGGGAAATGGAAATCAAAACCAAAATGATGTATCATTTCACACCAATAAGAATAGCTGCCATTAAACAAACAAGAAACCATAAATGCTGGAGAGGGTGTGGAAAAATTGAAACACTTATTCCTTGCTGGTGGGAATGTAAAATGGTACAGCCACTGTGGAAGCCTGTTTTGTGGTTTCTCAGAATACTAGATAACAAGTTACTCTATGATCTTGCAATTTCACTTCTCTGAATATACCCAGAAGATCTGAAAGCAGTGACATGAACCAACATTTTCATACCAATTGTATTAGTTAGGGTACTCTTGGGAAATGGAATCAATGAGAGATGTCTCTGATTATCAAATTGTAAAAGTGACTCATGCAACTGTGGGTATGCACGAGTCCAAATTCTGCAGAGCCGTCAACAAACTGTCAACTCCAAGGAAGATGTCTGATGAACTCCTCAGGAAACAAACCGACAACTTCGATGAACTCCTCAGGAAATGAACCGGCAACTTTGAAGAACTCTTCAGGAAATGAACTGGGTTCTTCGACGAACGTTCTTGAGGAACTCCTTAAGAAACAAACTGGCAACTTCGACGAGCTCCCCAGGAAATGCTTCACTGGGCAGCTGAAGAAGTGAAGGTTCTCTAACCATCTGGCTTATAAGCCTTCAACTGATCACCCGGACCAAATCCAGCCAATTGCATTCTCTCATTGTGGAAGTCATGCCCCCTTGATGAGTCATCAGTCAGCTGCAGTCAACTGACTGATGATCCAGCAAACCATCCCATTGGTTTATTAACCAGTCTCAAATATCCTCACAGCAATCGTCAGGCCAGTGCCCACTTAACCAGACAGCTGGGTCACCTAGCCAAGTTGACACATGAACCCAACCATCACAGTCCACCCCTTGTCAACTTGGCAGTTGTACACATCACCTAAAACCGTACCTTCAAAATGAACAGTACAGCTTATGCCATATGATAAGGGGATAAGACAGAGAAGAAAGCAAAGATATTTGCTTTACAAATACAAACATAATCATAACAAAACGAGGAGGAAATATTCATGTCATCATAGTCCTCGTTTCTGTAACTGGTCATGTGGCCAAAGTTCATATTTATCATGACCTTCTTCCACTACTCATTCCATGTTCCCTTTACCCTCAGCAAGCACTTCAGCTGGCCATGGTTCTTTGCCTGGTGGGGTGACCCAAACCTTCATTTCTGAAGTTTCTTGGCCATTGGTTGTCCTGCCTGGACTGGGTTGTTGCAGTTTTCCATTGACTTGAATCACAGAGCATGGTAGTACTAAGAGACGCCCTAGGGGATCTCCTGTATTCCAGGAAAACTCTTCTTCTATTGTGTAGTTGCAGTGCTATTTCCCCTTGATAGTCAGGATCAATCACCCCAGCCAGTACAGTAATCCCCTTACTTGCCTGTTGATTCAGAGGCATAAGAAGCCCAAAGTGGCCAGGTGGCAGTCTTAACTTCCAGTTCAATGGGATTATTGTTGTGTTTCCTGGTGGAAGCACTCCTCCTTTTGGAACCAAGACCTGTAGACCAGCAGAGCTTAAACTTGCAGGGACAGGAAGCAAAAATTTCCCTAGTGGATCACTAGGAGTGATAGTGAGTGGTGCCACTCCTGTTTCCACTCCTTGATTCCTGGACTCATGAATCCTGGCTATGGGAGAAACAGCACCATAGAGTGGACGCTGATTCAGAGCATACACAGCCTCCTGGAGAACACTGCCCCAACCCTGCAAGGTAATGCCACCTAGTTAGCACCATAATTGAGCCTTCAATAGGCCATTCCACCGTTCTATCAACCCAGCTGCCTCTGGATGATGGGGAACATGGTAAGACCACAGAATTCCATGAGCATGTGCCCATTCCCTCACTTCATCTGCTGTGAAGTGGGTTCCTTGGTCTGAAGCAATGCTGTGTGGAATACCATGACAGTAGATGAGGCATTCTGTAAGTCCACGGGTCATAGTTTTGGCAGAAGCATGTTGTGCAGGGAAGGCAAACCCATATCCTGAGTATGTGTCTATTCCAGTAAGAACAAATCGCTGCCCTTTCCATGATGGAAGTGGTCCGATGTAATCAACCTGCCACCAGGTAGCAGGCTGATCACCCCGAGGAATGGTGCCATATTGGGGACTGAATATGGGTCTCTGCTGCTGGCAGATTGGACACTCAGCAGTGGCCATGGCCAGGTCAGCCTTGGTGGGTGGAAGTCTATGTTGCTGAGCCCATGCATAACCTCCATCCCTACCACCATGACCACTTTGTTCATGAGCCCATTGGGCAATGACAGGAGTTGCTGGGGAAAGAGGCTGATTGGCATCCACCAAATGGGTCATTTTATCCACTTGGTTATTAAAACCTTCTTCTGCTGAAGTCACCCTCTGGTGAGCATTCACAAGGGACACAAATATCTTCATGATGTTTGCCCACTCAGAAAGATCTATCCACATACCCCTTCCCCAGACTTCTTTGTCACCAATCTTCCAATCATGTTCCTTCCAAGTCCCTGACCATCCAGCCAAACCATTAACAACAGCCCAGGAATCAGTATACAGATGCACCTCCGGCCAGTTCTCCTTCCAAGCAAAGTGAACAACCAGGTGCACTGCTTGAAATTCTACCCACTGGGAGGATTTCCCCTCACCACTGTCCTTCAGGGACAACCCAGAAAGGGGCTGCAGTGCTGCAGCTGTCCACTTTTGGGTGGTGCCTGCATATCATGCAGAACCATCTGTAAACCAGGCCCAAGTCTTCTCTTCCTCAGTCAACTGACTGTAAGGAACTCCCCAAGATGCCATAGCTGTGGGCTGGGAAAAAGAAGGTAAGCTGGAAGGAGTGAGGGCCATGGGCATTTGGGCCACTTCCTCGTGTAACTTACTTGTACCTTCAGGACCTGCTCGAGCTCTATCTCATATATATCATTTCCATTTTATGATGGAGTGCTGCTGTGCATGCCCAACTTTATGGCTTGGTGGGTCAGACAACACCCAGCTCATGATAGGTAACTCAGGTCTCATGGTAACTTGGTGGCCCATGATTACGTGTTCTGTCTCTATTAAGGCCCAGTAGCAGGCCAACAGCTGTTTCTCAAATAGAGTAGTTATCTACAGAGGATGGTAAAGCTTTACTCCAAAATCCTAAGGGCCTGCATTATGATTCTCCTATAGGAGCCTGCCAAAGGCTCCAAACAGCATCTCTATTTGCCACTGACACTTCCAGCACCATTGGGTCAGCTGGATCATATGGTCCAAGTGGTAGAGCAGCTTGAACAGCAGCCTGGACCTGTCACAGAGCCTCATCTTGCTCCGGTCCACACTAAAAACTAGAAGCTTTTCTGGTCACTCGGTAAATGAGCCAGAGTAGCACACCTAAGTGAGGAATATGTTGTCTCCAAAACCCAAAGAGGCCAACTAAGCATTGTGCCTCTTTTTTGGTTGCAGGAGGGGCCAGATGCAGCAGCTTATCCTTCACCTTAGAAGGAATATCTCGACAGGCCCCATACCACTGGACACCTAGAAATTTTACTGAGGTGGGAGGCCCCTGTATTTTTGTTGGATTTATCTCCCATCCTATGCCACACAAATACCTCACCAACAAATCTAGAGTAGTTTCTACTTCTTGCTCACTAGGTCCAATCAACATGATATCATAAATATAATGGACCAGTGTGATGTCTTGTGGGAGGGAGAAATGATCAAGATCCCTGCAGACAATATTATGACATAGGGCTGGAGAGTTGATATAACCCTGAGGTAGCACAGTGAATGTAAACTGCTGGCCTTGCCAGCTGAATGCATACTGTTTCTGGTGGTCCTTGCTGACAGCAATTGAGAAAAAAGCATTTGCCAGATCAATAGCTGCATACCAGGTACCAGGGGATGTATTGATTTTTTCAAGCAATGATACCACCTCTGGAAAAGCAGCTGCAATTGGAGTCACCACCTGGTTAAGCTTACGATAATCCACTGTCATCCTCCAAGACCCATCTGTTTTCTGCACAGGCCAAATAGGAGAGTTGAATGGGGAAGTGGTGGGAATCACCACCCCTGCATCCTTCAAGTCCTTAAGAGTGGCATTAATCTCTGCAATCCCTCCAGGAATCCAGAATTGCTTCTGGTTCACTATTCTGCTAGGCAGGGGCAGTTCTAGTGGCTTCCACTTGGCCTTTCCCACCATAATAGCCCTCACTCCAGGAGTCAGAGAACCAATGTGAGGATTCTGTTGGTTGCTGAGTATGTGTATTCCAATTATGCATTCCGGCACTGGGGAAATAACCACAGAATGGGTATGGGGACCCACTGGACCCACTGTGAGATGGACCTGAGCTAAAACTGCATCAATCACCTGACCTCCATAAGCCCCAACTCTAACTGGTGGACCAGAGTGACGTTTTGGGTCTCCGCAAATTACTGTCACTTCTGACCCAGTGACTAATAATCCACGAAATATCTGATCATTTCTTTTTCCTCAATGCACAGTCACCCTGGTAAAAGGCTGTAGGTCCCCCTGGGGAAGGCTGGGAGGAAGATTAACAGTATAAATTTTTGGCAGTGTAACAGGGTCCTTCCCTAAGGGTACCTGGCCTTCCCTTCATTCAAGGGGCTCTGGATCTGTAAACTGTCTCAAGTCTGGGAATTGATTAAGGGGCCGTGACTCTCTGTTTTTATAATTCAAGGGAGACTTTTGTTCACATGACCTAGAATTCTTCTGCTTATATAGTTCAAACAAGAATTTAGTCGATTGCCCATCTATTGTGCTACTTGGTACTCCATGATCCACTAGCAAACGCCATAAGTCTCTGCAAGTCATATTATTTTGATTGCTGCTTTGAGCTTGTTTTCCATTATGGTAGCCATGCCCACCTTGTCTGTGGCGATTAACTGCAGCCACCTGGCTTCTGCTGACTTGGGACCCGATTATCCCCATTGTGTTTAAGGATTCCAGCTCAGTAATATCTGACCTACAGAGAAGGACAACTACAGAGCTCTTCAGGGATGATGGAGCTAGTTTCACAAATTTATTCCTTACAGTCCTGGTAAAAGGTGTGTCCTCTGGACATTCCAAGGCTGTGTGAGCAGGTCTTCCATAATAAATCCACTCTAACATTCCAATCTCTCTAAGCCTTTGAATCCCCTCCTCCACATTGTACCAGGGCAGTTCTGGCATTTCAACCTCTGGTAATGCCAGCCACCTTTTGATACATGTTTCAGCCAGCCACCCAAACAAACTGTTAACACCTTTTCTAACCCCTTGAGCTACAACATTGAATGCAGAGTCTGCTTAGTGGGCCCATATCAGTAAATTCAGCCTGATCCAACCTTATATTCCTTCCACCATTATCCCACACTCTTAATATCCATTCCCACACATATTCCCCTGGTTTCTGTCTGTATAAGTTGGAAAACTCATACAGTTCTTTTGGAGTATAGCATACCTCCTTATGGGTCACACTTTGTACCTCACCCTTTGGGGCTTGTTGGGACTTGAGCCTAGTTATAGGTCTTGAAGCAAAAACTGGTGGTGGGGGTGGGTCATGAAAAGAGTTAGAATTATCTCTCAAGCCATTCACCTCAGAACATTCTGTTGCATTTTCATCTCTTAAAACAGGATTAATCTCTCCAGACAAAGGAGTGAGGGCTTCTTCCTCAGGGGAGGTGATTACAGGATTAGCAGGAACTGAAGGGTTAATCTTCTTCGGTGGGGTTTGGGTGGCAGGCTCCTTAGGGCAGACTGGAGGTGGGGAAGCTGTTTCCCCAGGACAGCCCTCTACAGGTAAATCTAACAATGACCCAGCAGAATCCAGGGTTCCAATGTCCTCACTGTCATTATTATCAATCCATATGTCCCCATCCCAAGTTTCTGGATCCCATTCTTTTCCAATCAATGCCTTTACTTTAACAGCAGACACCCTGAGAGGTTGAGATTTTAGTTTATGTTGTAAATGTGCTACTCGCACAATGAGAGACTGCATCTGATTTTCAGAAACTTCCAGTCTGCGGGCACAGGAAATAAGATTTTCTTTCAGGGCACACATGGAAACCTTTACATGTGTCATACAGTGTTCAAGTTTTGAATTTGAAGCCTTTAGCTCATCCCTTTCTCTTACAACTGTATCCAAAGTATCTAAGAGCAGGCAGCCAACATCATTATACCTCGTAATACTGCAAAACTCCGTGAAAGTGTTGAAAACACTGTCACCCAGAGCCTTGCTTCATACTAGAGTAAAATTAGGAGAATCAAATGGTGCTATTTTGCGTATTTCCTTTGCCAACTCCTGCCATGGACTGTCAGTGCCCTCTTGATTATTGGAAATAGAGTCATTAGTGCCTCTGAATCTAATCAGGGTAGAAAACAAATTGTAAAAGCCCATTTTAGGATTCTGTTTCTCAAGAACCACTCCTGGTACCAAGTTGTATTAGTTAGGGTTCTCTTGGGAAATGGAATCAATAAAAGATGTCTCTGATTATCAAATTGTAAAAGTGACTCATGCAACTGTGGGTATGCATGAGTCCAAATTCTGCAGAGCCATCAACAAACTGTCAACTCCAAGGAAGATGTCCAATGAACTCCTTGGGAAACGAACTGACAACTTTGATGAACTCCTCAGGAAATGAACCGGCAACTTCGACGAACTCCTCAGGAAATGAACTGGGATCTTTGACGAACGTGCTCGATGAACTCCTTAGGAAACAAACCGGCAACTTTGACGAGCTCCCCAGGAAATGCTTCACTGGGCAGCCGAAGAAGTGAAGGTTCTCTAACCATCTGGCTTATAAGCCTTCAACTGATCACCCGGACCAAATCCAGCCAATTGCATTCTCTCATTGTGGAAGGCATGCCCCTTGATGAGTCATCAGTCAGCTGCAGTCAATTGACTGATGATCCAGCAAACCAGCCCCCTGGTTTATTAACCAGCCTCAAATATCCTCACAGCAATCGTCAGGCCAGTGCCTGCTTGACCAGACAGCTGAGTCACCTAGCCAAGTTGACACATGAACCCAACCATCACACCAATGTTCATAGTGGCATTATTCACAATTGCCAAGAGGTGGATTCAATCCATGTCTTTCAACAAATGAGTAGATAAACAAAATGTGGTATATATGATGGAATACTTTGCAGCAGTAAGAAAGAATGAGGTCCTGAAACATATTTCGACATGGATGAATCTTGAAGACATAATGCTGAGGGAAATAAGTAAGATATAAAAGGAGAGATATTGTATATTACCACTAATGTGAACTTCCTGAACAATGTAAAATTAGTGACCTATAATGCAGAGTATAGGGGACCTAAAGATAGACAGAATCTAGTGAAGGGGGAATGATAACCAAATATGTACAGATATATGAATGAGGGTGAATTTAAAGGTATAGAAGTGGATAAGAGTGATGATTGTTCATTAATAGGGTTATAAGTATGAGTGCTGCATTGAAAGTTAACATGATTGAAAGGGGTTGTTTAAAGGTGTGTCTCCCACAAGTGTTTCCATGACCTACTTCTAAGGTATGACAATGATGCAAACAGTTAACAACAGAATGGTATATGAGAAAAACTACATATTGCATATTATAGACCATATTTAATAGGAATACCTTACCAGTACCACACTAATACTAGGGAAAAATAATTAGGGACTGATAAGAGCTTTGGGGTGTTTTAGGTTATGATAATTGTTTAAAATTTGAGAGTGATGATGATTGTCCAACTAAGTGAAGATAATGTGAAACACTGATTGTTTATCTTGGACAGAATATTTGTTTTGTGAAATTAGGAATCCCCTTCTTAATAAGCCAAGCCCTCAATCACTTTTTCAATTTGAAGGTCTGGTTTGCAGACAGTTTCTTTCAATTCTTAGTTTTCATGGCTGTCTCACAAATACAGCAACTGAATGGAAGAGGGCACCTTTACCTGGCTTTACTAATTCATATTACTCATTTTTAAAAGCATTTTTATTGTGAAATATATCATATATACAGAACAGTGTTATCTTCCAGAGTATGGTTTAACAAGTAGATGATAAAAAATTTCAAAGAATATTATGGGTTACAGTTCCACAAGGGCTCTCAATCTTGAGGCTTGCTGTAGTGAAACTTATAGCTGTATGGGGGAAGCTAAGCCTACCTATAATTATGCCTAGGAGTCATATCACGACAATCTGTTTTTGTTGCTCAGATGTGGCCTTTCTCTCTCTAAGCCCAATTCTGCAAATGAATTCATTAACCTCCCCCCTATGTGGGACATGTCTCCCAGGAAAGTCAATCTTCCTGGCAATGTGGTACATGACTCCCAGGAAAGAACTTGGCCCTGGCATCAAGGGATTGAGTGTGCCTTTTTAACCAAAAGGGGAGAAGAAATGTAACAAAATAAGGTTTCAATGACTAAGAGAATTCAAATAGAAGTGAGAGGCTATCCTGGAGGTTACTCTTATGCAAGCTCCAGCTAGATATGCCAAACACCCACAGTATGCCAAGTTCTAACCAATGGTAGTCCCCAAAATACTAAATAATACCTTGGTCCTATCTGAGAATCTATAAAATTTTCACTCACTAAGTTTACTTTTCAGAAACTTAAATCCCCAGAGTGTTCCTATGCCAGGTATATCCCCAAATCCAGAGGCAACAGCTTCTTCAAGAACATCAACCTAGTGAATCCCCCTTCCCATAATATGAACAAGTTTTGTTGGTCACTGTCCAGATATCTCTGAAGAGTAACGAAATAAGAGAGAGTGGTAGCAACTGACAATACAGAATTTATAAAAAGATTAAGAATACTGAATATTTACATGCATAATATTTTTTTAGTTTCTAGTATACTAGGATAGCTAGAAGGAAATAACTGACATGGTGGAACTGTAACATGCTTCTATAGCTACTTGTTAAATTATACTTTAAAAGTTATAACCCTTCTGTATAAATGTTATATTTCACAATAAGGAAATAACAGATGTGGTGGAACTGTAACCCATAAAATTCTGTGAATTTGTTCTATAACTACCTGTTAAATTATACTTTGAAAATTGTCACCTTTCTGTATATATGTTATACTTCACAATAAAGAAATAATTGAAACAGTTGAAGTGTACCCATAACATTCTTTGAAATTTCCTAACTACTTGGTAAATCATACTTTGAAAGTTATCACTTTTCTGTATATATGTTATATATATAATAAAAGATAATAAAAATGTAAAACAAAAACAAACCAAAAGAATATTTTGCCAGAAAGCTGTAAAATACATAGGTTAAACCATTTTAAAATTAAGTGAAATGCATATTTCATTTCTATTATTTAATTAACATATATAAAACTGTTTTAAAGGAATTTTCTCTCAGAAATCTATACATCAGATATATACAGTTTTTGAAATTCAGTGAAATATGTGTCACAAGCAAATAAGCATTTTGTGTCACTTATACTACATTGTTTCATAGAAACTACATCAAGAAAGCTATAAAAATGAAATGAAAAATTTTGAAATCTCAGTGGAATGCATGTCTTACTCATTTTTATTTATTATAGAATCACATTTATGCATTTATCCAAAAGTGTGCATTCATGTGTCTATATACATAATGAAATTACTATTTATTGACTTTGCAACCTCAGGATAGAAATACTCAACAGGGAACACATTGGATAAGTTGCAATACATTAGATTCTTTTAAAAAGTTATAAAATATTATATATAATTATACAATAATTATTCCATTATGTGGCACTTAAAGTGTTTAATATTCCACAATAAAGAGAATTAACATTAATCTAATTCCCTATAGAAAATCAGAAACAAGCCATTTGTAATACTTTATTTAGAAAGGCTTTTCCCAATGTATTCATCAGGGTTTCCTCTCTTGATGAATTCTATAATCCTTAATGAGGCTAGTACAAATATTGACAATACCCTTCATTCTTGAACTCTTACAAGTTCTTTCTTAAGCAATTTCCCTTACATGCATGAGTGACTTTGTGATTTGGTTGCACATGAAATGTATTCCTAGTATTTTATCTGCAGCACAAATTCTATAATGTAAAATTAAATCTGATTGTCATGAGATTTTCTCATTTTCAATAATCAGAGAGATTTAATCTTGTGTATGACTACTCTGATGCATACTAAGAATTATTTCTGGAGAAAAATTTTCTCATAATCACTACAGTTGTAAGTTTTACCTTCAATATGAGTTGTTTGGAGTTTATTTAAATTTTACCTATTGGTGAAGGCCTTTCTGCATTCAGAACACACATAGGGGCTCTCAAAATGTGAATTCATTGATGCATGTTAAGTTGTACCTTCTTATTGAGGGATTTCCCACAAAGCATTTATAATGCTATCTCACTCATTTTTATGCATTTTGCTTCACTTATAAAACATTAAATAAATGAATTTCTCAGAAAAAGGAATAGATATACTATATTACATTTTGAAACATTTTATAGATATTTTTTCACCAATAAAGTGGTGTTTGAAATGAAACATTCTCCCTGAAATATCACATATCCTGCTTAGTTTTTATTCTTTATTAAGATGTGTGTTTAGAGAAAAAATCATGCATAAAATACAGGATTCCCATATTATAATCTATTATTAACACATTGCATGGGTGTAGAATATTTTTTATAATTGAAAATATCACATTTTAATAATAGTACTATTAAGTGTAGCCAATGTTATTACTTAAGCTCTACTGGTTGTATAGTGTAGTTCTATGGATATTTTTTAAATTTTTGATTCTAATACCATATATACAATCTAACATTTCCCTTTAATTACACACATACACACACACACACATATTTCTGTGCTTTAAATTGCATTCACAATGTTTTGTTACCATCACCACCATTGATTACTAAAACATTTCCATCATGCCAAATAGGAAACCTGTACATTTTAAGCCTTAACTTACCATTCTCTATCTCCACCCTGTCCTGTGGTAAGCTATATTCTAGATTCTGTCTATGATTTTGAGTATTCTAATTGTTTCAAATCACTGAAATCATACAATATTTGTCTTTTGGTGTCTGGCTTATTTCATTCAAAATAATGTCTTTAAGGTTCAGCTATGATGTTACATGTATCAAGACGTCATTTTTATGGATAAATAATATTTCATTGTATGTATATACCACATTTTATTCATCCATTCATTGGTTTATGGGCACTTGGGTTGCTTCCATCGTTTGACAATTGTGAAAAATGCTGCTATGAACCTCAGTGTGCAAGTATGTTTTCCTTATTTCTTTTGGGTATGTACCCAGTGGGATTGCCAAGTCATATGGTATATCTAGACATAGCTTTATGAGGAGCCACCAAACTGTCTTCTACAGTGGCTGCAACATTTTACATTGCTACAAGCAATGAATGAATAGTCTTATTTATTGGCATCCTCTCCAACAACTATTTTCCATTTTTTAGTAGCAGCCATAACACTAATGCTGCTGTTAGGCAAAATACCAGAAATGGATTGCCTTTTATAAAGTGGATCTATTTGTATACAAAGTTACAGTCCTAAGGCCATAAAAGTGTCCAGACTAAGGAATCAACAATAGGGTACCTTCACCGAATAATGGCCAATGGCATCTGGAAACCTCTGTCAGCTGGGAAGGCACATGGCTGGTTTATGCTCTGGGGTTCTGGTTTCAAAATGGTTTTCTCCCAGGATGTTTCTCTCTTAGCATCTGGGAGTGTCCTCTTAGTTCTCCCAGGCAAACACTTGGCTAGCATCTCCAAAGCATCAGCAAAAGTCTGCTTTCAACAGCCATCTCCAAAATGACTCTCTCAACTGCAGCACTGTGTTCCTTCTGTCTGAGCTCTTACGTGGCTCCAGTGATTTAATTATGACCCACGTTGAATGGGCAGGGTAACAACTCCGTGGAAATAATCTAATCAAGGTATTACCTTCAGTTGGGTGAGTTACATCTCCATGGAAACACTCAATCAAGAGGTCACACCCTAATCAGAAAGATTAATAAATCCGTCCCCACAAGAATACATTAAAGGATATGGCTTTCTCTGGGGTACATAATATATACAAACTGGCACAAGCCATTCTAATGTGTGTGAAATGATATCTCATTGTGGTTTTGATTTGCATTTCCATGTTGGATAATCTTGTTGAGCATCTTTCTCTGTGCTTTCCAGCTATTTGTATATTTTTTGCAGAAATGTCTGTCAAGTATTTTGCTCATATTTTAATTGGGTTTATTCTCTTTTTGCTAAGTTGTAGAATTTCTTAATATATCCAGTGTGTTAAATCTCTATCAGATACGTGGTTTACAAGTATTTTCTCCCATTGAGTAGGTTCTAATTTTAGTTTCATAATAACACCCTTTGAGGACCAAAATTATTTAATTTTGATGAGGACTGCACTGGTTTGTATATATTATGTCCCCCAGAAAAAGCCATATTCTTTGATGCAGTCTTGTGGGGCAGATATATTAGTGTTGATTAGGTTGGAACCTATTGGTTCAGTGTTTCCATGGAGATGTGACTCAATCAAATGTGGGCAAGACCTTTCATTGGATTATTTCTATGGAGGCATTGCCCCACCCATTCAGGGTGTGTTTTTATTGGATCACTGGAGTACTTTAAAAAGGGTCACACAGGCCCAGGCATAGAGCAAAAGAGAGTGACATTTTGAAGAGGAGCTGTAGCTAAGAGAGGACAAAATGCCCCAAGAGCACATTTTGGAGAATGCTATTTTGAAAAACAACCTGGGAGCAAGCAGATGCTAGCCATGTGCCTTCCCGGCTAACAGAGGTTTTCTGGATGCCAGTGGCCTTTCTCCAGTGAAGGTACCCTTTGTTGATGCCTTAAATTGGACACTTCATGGCCTTAAGACTGTAAATTTGTAACCAAATAAACCCCCTTTATAAAAGCCAGTCCATTTCTGGTGTTTTGCAAAAGGGCAGCATTAGCAAACTGGAACAAGGACCAATTTATTTTTTTGTATTATTTCTTGTGATTTGTAAGTCTAAGAAACCATTGCTTAACACAAGGTCCTGAAGTTGCTTCCCTGACTTTTCCCTTAAGGGGTTTGTTAGTTCTGGCACTTATATTTAGATCTTTGCTCCATTTTGAGTTGATTGTTGTAGGTAGGGGTCTTCCTGTTCTATTTTTGCAAAATGAGTTTCAGTTTACCCAGTACCACATGTTGAAGAGACTATTCTTTTCCATTTGAGTGGTTATTGCACCCTTGTAAAAATAAATGTGAGGGGAGGCAGGGCAAGATGATGGGATAGAGAGGTGTGGAATTTAGTTAGTCCTCTAGAGCAACTAGTAAATAGCCAGAAACAACTAGTAAATAGTCTGCAATAACTGGGGACATCTGTGACTGTTCACAAATTGTACACCAGCCTGGAAGGAGTGGAATGGCTGAGATTGCAACATAAAATCTGTAATTAAATACTGTGTAGCTGACACCCCTCCCCCTACAAGTGTGTCAGGCTGAGCTGCAAAACTTTGTTGTGGGAGAAAGAAGCAGTCCCTGCCAGGAGCAATGGGATGTAGCTCTACCATGCTACAACTGCAGTTTTAATTAACAAATGTCAACTGCTGAATACAAACTACAAGTACAGATAAACCCCTAACAAACAGGAAAGTATCTTGAGGTCATTCCCAGTGGAGAGGATGTGGGGTTGATGAAAAAAATACAGAGGATTTTGGAGATGGCTGAGCTTAGAATACTGGAAAATGGCTGTGTCCCAAGAAAAGTAGTACAGAGCACTGGGTAATATCTCTGGCCAAAAGTTGAAATTGGGGGGCTGGGGACTGGCTCTGAAAAGGGGCTTTCTCTCTCCTTTTTTTGGTCTCTCAATCTGAATTGCTCATTGGAGAAAGCCTCAGTCATTTTCAGTTCTCAGCATTAACCCAGGCAAAGGTGGAGTTAATAGAGTCAGAGAGACAAAGGAGGAATTCAAGTGTAGAAGATAATTCCCTAAGGGGAGTGTATTTTCCCTAAGAGGAAGGGGTGGGTCTCAGCTAAAGTGGATGCCCTCTCTTCTGAAATCAGACTCTAAGGTCTGGGGGAAAACAATCAGACTTGAAACAAATTAAGCTTGGTTTCTGACACCCTTGGTCTCTGGCCAGGACAGGACATTCTCTGCTGAGAATGAAAGGGCACACCACTTTACACTGGGGACACAACAGGCTGACAGGCACCACATGCTGTGCAGGATAGGAAAAGCAAAGCATCTACAGGCCTCACAGGAAAGTCTGCCAATATTCTAGGACATACCCTCAGGGAACTCTGATACTGAATACAGACTCCTCCTGAGACCTGAGCCCATTCTGGTCTGGGAAAATCTGGGGTAATCAAGGAAACCAGATGCCTAGACAACAGAAAACTATAAATCACACTAGGAAAAACAAAGATATGGCCCAGACAAAGGAACAAATTTATACTTCAACTGAGATACAAGAATTGAAACATCTAATTAAAGATCTTCAAATAAATATGCTAAGTCAATTCAAAAACCAATTCAATGAGTTGAGAGAAGATATGGCAAAAGAGATGAAAGATATAAAGAAAATATTGGGTAAACATAAGGAAGAACTCAAAAGTTTGAAAAAACAATTGGCAGAACCTATGGAAATGAAAGGCACAGCACAAGAGATGAAAACCACAATGGACACACAAAACAGTAGATTTCAAGAGCCAGAAGAAAAGATTCATGAACTGGAGAACAGGACACCTGAAATCCTACACATAAAAGAACAAATAGGGAAAAGAATGGAAAAATATAAGCAACATCTCAGGGAACTCGATGACAGCACGAAGCACATGAATGTATGTATCATGGGTGTCCCAGAAGCAGAAGAGAAGGGAAAAGGGGCAGAAGCAATAAGAGAGGAAATAAAAAATGAAAATTTCCTATCTCTTATGAAAGACATAAAATTACAGATCCAAGAAGTGCAACATACCCTAAACAGAATAGATCCGAATGGACCTATGACAAGACACTTAATAATGACATTATCAAATATCAAAGACAAAGCAAGAATCCTAAAAGATGCAAGAGAAAAGTGATCCATCACATACAAGGGAAGATCAATAAGACTATATATGGATTTCTCAGTAAAAACTATGGAGGCAAGAAAGCAGTGGTGTGATATATTTTAGATACTGAAAGAGAAAAACTGCCAACAAAGAATTTTATATCTGGCAAAACTGTCCTTCAAATATGAGGGAGAGTTTTAAATATTGTCTGACAAACAGACAATGAGAGGGTTCATGCAAAAGATACCTGCTCTACAGGAAATACTAAAGGGAGAGATAGGAAAAGACAGGAGTTAGGTTTGGAACACAGTTTTGGGTGATGATAGCAACATAATGTAAGTACACTGAACAAAGATGACTGTGAGTATGGTTGAAAGAGGAAGGTTAGGGGCATGTGGGGACACCAGAAGGAAAGATGGAAGATAAAGACTGGGACTGTATAACTTAATGAAATCTAGAGCAGTCAACTATTGTGATAAAACATGCAAATATGTTTTCACATGAGGGAGAACAAAAGAATGTCAACTTTGCAAGGCATAAAAATGGAGTGGTATTAGGGAAATAATACAATCAATGCAAACTAGAGTCTATAGTTAACAGTAACGTTGTACTATGCTTCCTTTAATATAACAAAGGAAATATACCAAAGCTAAATGCCTGTTAGAGGGGGATATAAGGGAGGGGTATGGGATTCTTGGCATTGGTGCTGTCTGATGTTTTTATTATATTTTATTATAATTTTTTCTTTTGTTGCTTTTTAGCTGTCATTTTTTCTCTTTCTTTTTCTTTTCCTTCTATCTTTCTAATGTTTTTATCTCTTACTCTTTCTTTGTGGAAGAAATGGAAATGTCCTCATATAGATAGTGGTGGTGAAAGCATAACTACATGATTATAGAGGGAATCATTGATTGTTTACTTAGAATGAAATTTATGGTGCATGAATAAAACCATCTAAAATGGGTTGATGGATGAAATTTGAGGACATAATGTTGAGAGAAAAGTCAGACACAAAAGGACAAATATTGTATGATCTCACTGATATGAAATAATTATAATATGTAAACTCATGGGACATGAAATGTAGGTTACCAGGATATAGAATGAGGCTAAGGAATGGGAAGTGGTTGCTTAATATGTGCAGAATGTTTAATTAGGTGGAATTTAAGCATCTGGGAATGGACAGAGGTGACAGTAGCTCGTTATTGTGAGATTAACTAACTGTTCTAGTTTGCTAATCCTGCCAGAATACAAAACACCAGAAATGAATTGGCTTTTATAAAAGGAGGTTTATTTGGTTACAGAGTTACAGACTTAAGACCATAAAGTGTCCATCAACAAAGGCTAGATTCACTGGAGGATGGCCGATTGTGTCCAGAAAATCTCTGTTAGCTGGGAAGGCACATGGCTGGTGTCTGCTCCAAAGTTCTGGTTTCAAAATGACTTTCTCCCAGGACGTTCCTCTCTAGGCTGCAGTTCCTCAAAAATGTCAGTGTTAGTTGCTCTTGGGGTGTTTGTTCTCTCTTAGCTTCTCTGGAGCGAGTCTGCTTTCAATGTCCATCTTCAAAATGTCTCTGTAAACTGCAGTTCCTCTCTCAGCTTCTGTGCATTCTTCAAATTGTCCCTCTTGGCTGTAGCAAGCTCCCTCCTCTGTCTGAGCTTATATAGTGTTCCAGCAAACCAATCAAGGCCCATGCTGAATGGGTGTGGCCACACCTCCATGGAAATTATCCTATCAGAGTTATCACCCACAGTTTGGTGGGGCGCATTTCCATGGAAACAACCTAATCCAAACGTTTCAACTTAATACCCACTAATATGTCTGCCCCACAAAATTGCATAAAAGAATATGGCTTTTTCTGGGGGGCATAGTACATTCAAACTGGCACACTAAGAGTGCTGAATGTTGTGTGAATGTGGTAGAAAGGGCAAGTTTAGAGTTGTATATGTCACCAGAAGGAAAGTTAAAGTTAAATCGTGGGAATGTATAACAGTGAATCCTGTGGTGAACAATGTCCATGATTAACTATACAAATATTAGGGATTTCTTTCATGAACTAGAGCAAATGTATGACACTATTACTAGAAGTTAATAATAGAGGGGGGATATGGGGGAAATGCACCTATTGCAAACTATGTACTACAGCTGGTAATATTTTAATATTCTTTTTTCAGCAATAATAAATTTACTATGCCTATACTATGAGTCAATAATGGCAGTGGAGTTGGGGTATTGGAAGATTTGAGTTTACTTTTTATTTCTTTTCTGGTTTAATGAAAATATTCTAAAATTGATCATGGGTGTGTATGCACAACTATGTGATCATACTGTGAGCCAGTGATTATGTACTTTGGATGGTTTTTATGGTGAGTTAATATATCTCAATAAAACTGCATTAAAAACAAATGTGAGGGTTGATTTCTGAACTTTCAATTTGATTCCATTTTCTATATTTCTGTCTTTGTGCCAGCACCATGCTGTTTTGATTACTGTGGCTTTTATAATAAATTTTGATATTGGGAAGTGTGAATCCTCCAACTGTATTCTTCTTTTCCTAGATGGCTTTATCTGTTTGGGACCATTTACCCTTCCATATAAATTTGAGGATGGCTTTTCCACTTCTACAAATAAAGTTGAAATTTTGGCTCTGATTGCATTGAGACTATAAATAGCTTTAGATAGCATTGACATATTTAAGATATTTAGTCATCAAATCCATGAACACAGAATATCCCTCCACTTATTTAACTATTCTTTGATTTCTATTGGCAATGTTTGTGGTTTTCTACATACATGTCCTTTATATCTCCGGTTAGATTTATTCATTGATATTTGAAACTTTTAGTTGTTATTGTGAATGGATTTTTTCTTCTTGATTTCTTATGATTGTTCATTTCTTGTTTATAGAGACACTGCTGATTTCAGGTGTTGATGTACCTCACCAGTTTGCTGAATTCATTCATTACTTCTAAGAGCTTTGCTGTGGATTGTCACAGGATTTTCTGTATATATTCAAGTCATCTGCAAATAGGGAAAGTTTTACTTCTTCCTTTCTTAATTCAATGACTTTTATCTCTTTCTCTTGCCTAGTCAGTCTGAAAAGAACTTCCAGTGCAATGTTGAATAACAGTGGTGATTGTGGGCATCCTTGTCTTGTTCCCTGATCTTGGAGGGAATGCTTTCAGTAGGACGTTAACTATCAACTTTTCAGATATGCCCTTTATCACATTGAGGAGGTTTCCTGTTCTTAATGTTCTAATGTTTTTATCAATATGGGGTGCTGTATCTTGTCAAATGCCTATTCTGCATCAATTGAGATAATCATTTGTTTTTTTCCTTCATTCTCTTTATGTGGTGTATTACATTAATTTCTTATGTTGAAACAACCTTGCATGCTGGGGATAAACCCCACTTGACTAAGGTGCATAATTCTTTTAACATTCTGTGGGGCTCAATTTTCTAATATTTGGGGGTGATTTTTACCTCTATATTCATAAAAGGTATTGGTCTCTTGTTTTCTTCTCTTGTGGTATCTCTATCTGTGTTGGTATGAGGGTGATGTTGGACTCCTGGAATGAATTAGGGAGTGTTCCCTACTCTTCAATTTTTTGGAAGAGTTTCAGCAGAATTGGAGTTAATTGTTCTGGGAATTTTTGGTAGGATTCCTTAGTGAAGCCATATGGTCCTGGGCTTTTCTTTGTTGGGATCTTTTTGATTACTGATTAAATCTCTTCATTATTAATTGCTTTGTTGAGATCTTCTATTTATTCTTGAACAAACATTGGTTTTTCATGTTACTAAGAATTTGGCCATTTCATCTAGATTATCTAATATATTGGCTTACAGTTTTCCTAGACTCCTCATATAATCATTTTATTTTCAGCATTGCCAGTTTTAATGCCCACATTCTCATATTTGATTTCTTTTACTTGTATCCTCTCTTTTTCTTTATCAGCCTAGGTAAAGGTTTGTCAGTTTTATTTGTCTTTTCAAAGAACCAACTTTTGGATTTCCTGATTTGCTCTTTTGTTTTTTCCCCTATTTCATTTATCTCTGCTCTAATATTTGTCATTTCCTTCCTTCTGCTTGCTTTGGGCTTAGGTTGCACTTCTTATTCTAGTTCATCCAGTTTGAGGTTAGGTTTCTGATTTAAAGTCTTTCTTCTTTCCTAATGTCAGCATTTAAAACTATAAATTTCCCTCCCAGTACTGCCTTTGCTGCATCCCATAAGTTTTGGTACATTGTATTTTCATTTTCATTCTCCTCAAAATATTTCCTCTGCAGTTTCCTCTTTAATGCATTCGTGCTTGAAGAGTCTGCTGTTTAATTTGTGAATTTTCCATTTCTCCTTCTGTTACTGATTTCTAGCTTCATTCTGTTTTCAATACATTGCATGGTTTCAATAATTTTGAGTTTATTGAGACTTGTTTTGTGACATAACATATGGTCTATGCTGGAAAATGCGCACTTAAGTCAAATGTTTATTCTCTTTTTGATGGTTGAGTGTTGTATTTATGTCTGTGAGATCCAGTTTGTTTGGAATACTCTTTGAGTACTTCATTTCTGTATTGATCTTATGACTATCCATTATTGAAAGTGGTACATTAAAGTCTCTACTAATGTAGAACCATCATTTTCTCCATTCAAATTTGTCAGTCATTGTTTAATATACCTGGGGGCTATGCTGTTAGGTGCATATGTATTTATAATTGCCATATCTTCTTATTGGATTTTCCCCTTTATCTGTATATAATTACCATCTCTCTTCCTCATAACTGTTTTGACTTAAAGTCTATTTTTCTAATATTCATGTAGCAACCCCAGCTCTCTTTCATTTACTACTTGCATTGTGTATTTATTTCTATCCTTTAACTTTCAACCTACCTGTACCTTTGAATTTAATGTGAGTCTCTTGCAGAGAACATATGGTTGTGTCATCCTTTTTTATCCATTTTGCCAATCTCTGCCTTTTGACTTGAGAGTTTAATCCATTTACAGTTAAAGTCACTACTGGTAATGCAGCTCTTTCTTCTACCTTATTCTATTTAGCCTTTTGTTATACTGTTTTTGTCCCTCAATTCTTCCATGAATTCCTACTTTGATATTATTTGATTTTTGTGTGTTTTACCATATTGAGTGCCTTCTTTTATCTATCTGGATATATTTTTCATCATCTGTTTTTCTTGTGGTTACCATGGTGTTAAAATTTAACATCCTATGTATATAATAATCTTATTTGGTTTGATAATAACTTAACCTCAATAGTATACATATATACTTTCCCTATGCCCCTCTGCCCCCCTCCTTTCTTTGCACTTGTTACATCTTATATCTTAGTATGCTGTATGTGAAAAACAATATATTTATAAGTTCATTTTATGCATTTGCATCTCATCACCTGCAGGAAGTAAGAATTAGAGTTACTTCCAAACAACACATGTTAATACTGGTGTCTACATTTATCCAAATGGTTACATTTACTGCTAGTTTTTATTTTCTACATCCCACTTTGAACCACTGTCTAGTGTCCTTTCCTTTCAGTCTGAAGAGCTCCCATTGGCATTGCTTGTTGGGCACATCTGGCAGTGATGTGTTCCTTCACATTTTATCTGGGAAAGTCTCACCAGATATAAAACTCTTGAATGGCAGTTGTTTCCTTTCAGCACTTTAAGTACATCAACTCTCTTGTTTCTGATCAGAAATCAGCCCTCAACCTCTTTGGGACTCCTTTGTCCATAACACATTGTTCTTCTCTTGAAGTTTTCAGAACTTTCTCCATGTCATTTGCATTTGATAGTGTCATCAATATATGATGGAGTGTATTATTCTTCATTCTTGTGCTGTTTGGTTTCTCTCAGCTTCTTAGAAGTGCATATTCATGTCTTATACTAAGTTTGGGAAGTTCTCTGTCATTATTTCTTTGAATATTCCTTCTGACCCTTTCATTCTTTTCTCCTACCAGGACACTTATAATAGGTATATTGGTACTGTTGATGGTGTCCTAGAGGTGTCTTAATCTATTTTCACTTATTTTATTATTCCCTTCACTATGACTCATTTCAAGTGTCTTGTTTTCATGTTAACTGATTCTTAGTACTGCCAGCTCCAGCCTACTCTTGAAACACTCCTAGGAATTTTTCATTCTATTTAGTGTGGCTGTCAACTCCAGTAGTTCTGTGTGTTCCCTTCTTAAAATTTCTATCTGTTTTTTAATATTCTCTTATTCCTTATTCCATAGTTTTCCTGATATTCCTTTGTTCTCTTTCTTTTTTTTGCTTCATCTTCTTTAGAATTAAGATCAATTTTTGACTATAGTTCCTAGATTGCATTGACTGTATTTTCCCCCAATACCAACACATTTTTAACAACCTGCAAGGTTGACATTCATTTGTTCTCCCTCAAGTAAAAACATATTTGTACATTTTATCACAATTGGTGAACACTGTAGGTCTCACTGAGTTATACAGTCCCAGTCTCAATTTTTTCTCTTTCATTCTGGTGTCCCACATGCATCTAACCTTCCTCTTTCAACAATACTCACTTCTTTGTTCAGTGTACTTACATTGCTGTGCTACCATCACCCAAGATTGTGTTCCATACTTCCCACTTCTGTCATTTCCTGTCTGTCTGTATTGCTCCCTTTATATTGTTCACAAACTCTGTCATTGTCTATTTGTCAGAGAACATTTAAGTTCTCCATCATATTTTCAGGACAGTTTTGCCAGATATAGAATTCTTGGTTGGCAGTTTTCCTCTTTCTGTATTTTAAATATATCACACCACTTCCTTCTTGCCTCCATGGTTTCTGTTGAGAAATCTGTGCATAGTCTTATCAAGGTTCCTTTGTATGTGATGGATCACTTTTTCTTCTTTCAGGATTCTTTTCGTCTTTGAAGTTTGATAATCTGATTATTAGGTGTCTTGGCATAGATCTATTCAGATCTATTCTGTTTGGGGTATGCTGCATTTCTTGGATCTGTAATTTTATGTCTTTCCTAAGAGATGGGAAATTTTCATTGATTATTTCCTCTATTATTGCTTCTGCCCCTTTTCTTTTCTCTTCTCCTTCTGGGACAACTATGACAGGTACATTCATGTGCTTCATGTTGTCATTCAATTCCCTGAGATGTTGCATATATTTTTAATTCTTTATCTGTTCTTTTGTGTGTAGGATTTCAGGTGTCTTATTCTCCAGGTCCGGAGTGTTTCCTTCTGCCTCGTGAGATCTGCTGTTGTATGTCTCCATTGTGTTTTTCATTTCTTGTATTGTGCCTTTCATTTCCATAGCTTCTTCCAGTAGTTTTTTTTTCAAACTTTTGATTTCTACCTTATGTTCAACCAGTGTTTCCTTTATAGCCATCATTTCTTTTGTCATATCTTCCCTGAACTCATTGATTTGGTTTTTGATTTGATTTAACATATTTACTTGAAAATCTTTAATTGATTCTTTCATTAAATTGAAATCATATCTCAACTGTATCTTAAATGAGGTGTAAGTTTGCTCCTTTGACTGAGTCATATCTTTGTTTTTACTATTGTAATTTATAGTTTTCTGTTGTCTAGGCATCTGGTTTCCTTGCTTCTTTACCCCAATCAGATTTTCCTGGACCAGAATGAGTTCAGGTCTCAGAATGGAGTTATATTCAAGGTGTATCTTAGAAGAATGACAGGCTTTCCTGTGAGGCCTCTAGCTGTGGTGTTTTTCCTAAACTTCCCAGCAGGTGGCTCCTGTCACCCTTTCACACCTGACTGGTGTAAGGAGGTGTGGACCCTTTAATTTCTGTTTTGGCTGTTTTCCCCCAGGGCCTGGGTGTGATTTCTGAAGGGAAGTCTTGCCATGGATCTGGGTCCCACCTCCTTCCTCTTAGGGAAGATACACCTCCCAGAGAGTTATTGTCTTCATTTGAATTGGTTCTTCTGATATTTCCACCCCTGTCTGGGTCAGAGCACTGAGAACTGAAAATGGCTGAGGCTCTCTCCACTGAACCACTCAGGTCAATTCACCCATTGGCCAGAGAGAGCCCTTTGTCCTTCTGGCTCTTTAAGGTCAGTTGTCTACAAAAGCCTTTGTTTGCTTGTTAGGGTTTTTTTTCTATGTTTGTAGCTTGTATCCAGCAGTCCGTATTTGTTAATTAATACCCTAGTTGGAGGAACCTAAGATGGCAGCTAGGTGAGACAGGGCAAAAATCACCTCCATGAAAAATACTAGATAAAAACCAGAAAGGATCCAGAACACGAGTTCCAGCAATGCACCAGCTGGACAATATCTGCTAAATCCACAGGGACCATGTATTTGGTGAAACCTGGAGTCTGCATTCTAAAATGAGTGAGTGAGCCAGCTGAAAGACTGGTGGCTGTGCTGCAGTGTGGGGAAACTGTGGGTTGGCATTTGGAGACAGACTAGTTCTTTTAAAAAAACCTAGGAGCAGAGCAGATATGACAAGGAGAACCATGCAGTGAAGTATGGCAGAAGTGGGCTGTACAAAAGCCTTGGTGCCTGGCATGGAGGATAGCCCTTCCCACACCTTCAGCTGATTGTCTTGGGGCCAGGGGGCAGAGGGGACTAAAAGGAGAAAGAAACCATGCCCCTTGAAAATATCTCCTTTGTGGGCTGGGGATGCTCCTGCCTGGGGCTGGACCCACAACCCAGAGCCATGCCAAGAAACCCAGTGTGTCAGGGAGTGTTTCCCACAGCATTGCACACATGCCACAATATCAGCCATGGACAGTGGCCTTTAGTGCACTCACAGCTAATTGTCCTGGAGCTGGGAAGGTGGAGCTTTCTGAAAAAGGGGAAATTAATATGCCCCATTCAACCGTCTTTACACCAGGCTGGGAATGCCCCTGCATGGCCCAGTGGCCCAGGGCTTCCATGGAGGGCTGGCATGCACTTGTGTGGTAAACCTTCCCTCAGCAGAGGTCCTGGAAGAGCATGGCTGGGAAGGGGGAGCCATTCAGACATCCCAGGGATGCTACACCAATACCAAGGACTTGTGGTTCAGTGGCAGAGACAATCTGTGGCAGGACAGAAATGAAGGCTTAGACACTTGCAACAGCCTTAAATCTCTGGGAACACCTGGGAGGTTTGATTATTAAAGCTGCCCTGCCTCCCTAACCAGCCAGACACATGCCCCACATTCAGGGCAGACAGCACCAACAACACCCAAACTTAGTGCACCAATTGAACCCAACAACAATCAGATCCCCACACACCAGAAAGACAAAGTTGGGGAGAAATGACTTGAGGGGAATAGATGACTCACACATGCCATCTGCTGGTTACTTAGAAAAACAGTACACCACCAAGCTGTAGATCTGACAAAATAGATTGGTATTTTTATAACCTGAAAGAAACCTATCAAGTAAAGCAAATGCCAAGAAGCCAAAAACAACAGAAAACCTTAAAGCATATGATAAAACCAGTCAATATGGACAGCCCAAACCCAAACACCCAAATCAAAAGATCAGAAGACCCACAGTACTTGGTGCAATTAATCAAAGAACTAAAGTCAAACAACAAGATCATGGCACAGGATATAAAGGACATAAAGAAGACCCTAGAAGAGCATAAAGAAGAAATCGCAAGAGTAAATCAAAAAATAGATCTTATGGAAATAAAAGAAACTGTTGGCCAAATTAAAAAGACTGGATACTCATAATATAAGATTAGAGGAAGTTGAACAATGACCTAGCATCCTTGAGGACCACAGAATGGAAAATGAAAGAACAAAGAAATAATGGGGAAAAATAAAAAAACATTGAAATGGATCTCAGGAATATGATAGATAAAATTAAATGTCCAACTTTAAGACTCATTGGTGTCCCAGAAGGGGAAGACAAGGGTAAAGGTCTAAAAGAGTATTCAAAGAAATTGTTGGGAAAATCTTCCCAAACCTTCTACACAATGTAAATACACAAAGCATAAATGCCCAGCAAACTCCAAACAGAATAAATCCAAATAAACCCACTCCAAGATGTATTCTGATCAGATTGTCAAATACTGAAGAGAAGGAGCAAGTTCAGAGAAAAGCAATCCACCACATACAAAGGAAACAGCATAAGACTAAGTAGTGACTACTCAGTGGCCACCATGGAAGTGAGAAGGCAGTGGCATGACATATTTAAAATTCTGAGAGAGAAAAATTTCCAACCAAGAATACTTTATCCAGCAAAACTCTCCTTCAAATTTGAGGGAGGGCTTAAATTTTTCACAGACAAACAAATGCTGAGAGACTTTGCTAATAAAAGACCTGTCCTACTTCAGATGCTAAAGGGAGCCCTACCAACAGAGAAACAAATAAAGGAGAGAGAAATATAGAGACATTTAATGGACATACATAGAACATTACATCCCAGGTCATCAGGACACACATTCTTCTGTAGTGATCATGGATCCTTCTCCACAATGGACCATATGTTGGGACATAAAAAAAGCCTCATAAATTAAAAAAAAATTTAATTTTTCAAAGCACATTCTCTGACCACAATGGAATACAAATAGAAGTCAATAACCATCAGAGACTTAGAAAATTCACAGACACCTGGAGCCTAAAAATGAGGGAGAGATGAAAATGCTCCCAGATAATCAAAAGCTGAGGGACTTCATCACCAGTAGATCAGTCCTGTAAGAAATTCTAAAGGGAGTTGAGCAGGCTGATAGGAGGGGACACTAAACAGTTGACTGAAACTACATGAAGAAATAAAGATTTCCAGTAAAGATCATGTGGTAAATATAAATACCAATACTACTGTATTTTTGATTTGTAACTCCACTATTTACTTCCTACAGGTTCTAAAATACATAAACTGAAATGATAAATCAATGGTTTGGGACTCAAGGTAAAATATGTAATTTTTGACAAGAACTACATAAAGGTGGGGGAATGGAGGAGTATAGGAACATAGTTTACATGTCCTGTTGAAGTTAAGTTGGTATCAAAGAAAAACAAGATTGTTATAAATTTAAGAGGTTAAATTTAAGGCCCATGGTAAATACAAAGCAAGTAACTGAGAATATGACCACAGAGATGAAAAGTAGAGTATGGGTTATGAGAAGTGGGGAAAGGGGCAATGGGGAGTTAAGAAATGAGTGTAGGGTTTCTTTTTGGGGTGAAGGGAAATTTCTAGTAATGGATGCTGGGAAGGTGATAGCATTGCAACATTCTAAATGTGATTAATCCCACTAATGGAATGCTAGGGAGGGGGTGGAATGGGAAGATTTAGTCTGTATATATGTTTCCACAATTGAAAAAAAAAGACAGTCTAAATAGATGACAACTAAATGCCAAGGGTGATCCTGGATGGAATCTGAAGATGAAGGAGAGGAGGCTCAAAGGGACATAGATGGGACATAAGAAAAAAAAAAGGAAATACACAATGTAAGCTTTTTATCAATGTTAAATTTCTTGAACTTCTTAGCTGCGCATAATGTGCTTACATGAAAGAATGTTCTTGTTCATGGGAAATGTATACGTGAATTATATTGTTTGTTCAAGGATGTGTGCAGCTTGCTCTCATATGTTCAGAAGACAGAGCAATAGATGATGGATGATAGGAAGGGAGGAAGGGAGGGAGGGAAAGAAGGAAATGGTGGTATGACAGGATGTTAAAGTTGGTGGATTGGGGTATTGGGGGAGGGGTGTTGGGGTATGCTAGAGTTCTGTGTACGGGGTTTGTATTGTTTTTGCAACTGTTCCTGTAAGTTTGAATGTATTTAAAAATAAAATTAAAAAAAAAAACCTAGTTGGAGCTGATCTGAGTATATTCACTGGCTCTGAGAATGCTGGTTTCTCCTAAAGTGAGAGCTTGCAGCTCAGCCTGCTGTGGGAGGAAGGTCCTCCTGGCATGGTTCTGCAGATTTTACTTACAGATTTTATGCTGCAATCCTAGCCATTCCACCCAATCCATGTTGGTGTGTGGACACTCATGGCTGTCCCCCAGCAGTTGTTCCAGATTATTTACTAGTTGTTCCTGGTTGTTTATTAGTTATTACAGGGAACTAGCTAAATTCCACTCCTCTCTATGCTGCCATTTTGCCCATCCTTCTCTTAAGATCATTTTTAAAAAGCTTTCTTAGGAATGTCCACATTCTGGTTTTCTTCATTGGTATTTTCTGGATTTTTATCCTCTTCCTTTGAATGGGCCATCATATCCTGTTTCTTTGTCTTGTACACTTTTGTTGCATATTGTAGAGTCTAATGTTTTAAAATGTTAACTCTGGGATTTATATCTTGAGGTTCCTGATTTTGTAACCAGTTGGTACTTAGAGATTTTCTTGAGCTTCAGCCCTCCTATCAGGATGTTCTTTCCAAGAGGTATGTACCACACAGGGCTTTCCCTGCTTTCTGGGCCTGTGTCTTGTCTTGGGCCTTTGCTTATTAGTTGCTTTGGAGTTCCTCTGTTTACAGCAGTTTGGATGTCACTGTGTTTCCCAGGAGACAGACCTCTCTCCCCAGATTGTTTGAAGTGGGCCCACCGTTGCCCTAGACTGTCCACTTCTATAGTTTCTTACACTGCTTTTGTTGTCTCAAGCTATTTTTGCCTAGAGGGCAAATTCTTGAGGGACAGATATCACAGATAAGACTTTCCAAAGGCAATCTTTCCCAAACAAAACAGTGCCAGGGACCCAAGAAGGGAGCACAGATCAACTACAAAATACCCTGTGGATATGATCAATAATTACACCATGAGTATCATCAACTGCTCCCCAAAACTGAGCTTTCTTGATCTGCCCAGGAAATTCAACTAATTGTTCCCCACAGGTCTGATGAAGTATAACATCTTTAAGTCTCCTTTATCTGTAGAGTGAGTTTAAATAATGGCCACTGCTGCCTTTGCCTGGGCCAGGTTGAAAAAATGTCAATACTCAGAGCTTGGACCCCAGGAATCTGAAGTCACTAATCAAAGGCAGTGATCAATGATTGCTATGCCCACTCTTGGTCTTTGGAATGAGAGTTTTTATGTCCTTGTAAGTCACCAGCAATATTACTAGTGACTGAACCCCACAGTTGCCTTCTGTGAGAGTGGAGAGGGCAATTTACTGTACTTTTTCAATCTTTTCCTCCTGCTCTTCCATGGATGCTGTACAGTGTTTTTCTGGCCTCCAGAGTTTCAATATAGTTGTTTAAGTCAGTTTTTACCTGTCCAGTAGTTGTGCTAATGGAATAATTTGAGTTCTGAACCTCCCTACTCCACTATATCCCCACAATCTTCCCCTACTTAGTTTTGAAAAATGAGTTAAACCATCTTTCATCCAATTCTGAGATTACTATTCACTTAAACAATGATATTTATATGAAACATTCTCCTAGAAAGCTTAGAAACACATTTGTTTTACTAATTTCTATGTATTTTATTTCACATATACAACATTGTTTAAACGACCCATCCTTCTAGAAAACTGCAATTCCTATAAGCTATTACGGGAGGTGCTATGTTAAGTATTTCATTGACATCTATGTAGTAATCATCACTTACAAAACAAAACACTATTGGAATGAAATTTTCTCTTAGCTGTAAATCAAGTGTTTCTTAGTTTAATACACATCTGAAAGGCATGATTCTCTTAATTATGTGTAATTATCCTCACAAAATCAATACAGCTTGTGTTTTTACATTGAAAATCACACAAATCTAATACAAAATGCAACAATTTCACCTGCCCAACTCTGGTTAAATTAAACTTTGTCTCTGTGACACACATATGGCACTTAGGTTCAAAAAATGGATAAAATGCATGCGTCACTCACTGCTGTTCACTTATATTAAATCCAAAAACACTGTATACTGTACCTTTGTCGTACAAATCAGTAAATAAAATTTTTCATCCCTTTTGAAAATGGAATGAACCACATGTTTCACCACTTTTATGCATGTATCTGAAATTACAAAGACTGTTTAATGGAAAGCTTCTCCTAGCATGTCATGAATCATGTTGTTTTGTTTAAAATCTGGGGGAAATACATATTTCATTCAATTCAATCTACTTGTCTGCAGTTACAAAAACTGTTTAATGAAACATTTCTTAGATCCCTAAATCACATATGTGACTTTGTTATGAAAACTGAGTGAAATAGAGGTTTCTCTTACTTTTCAGGAGTAAGAAAGCCCTCCTTCAATGAAATTTTTGGTTAGAAAACTGTGTAATCACATGTTAGTTTCAGAAAGTGAGTGGAGCTCATTTCTTACTACCTTCTATGAACTTATCTAGTCTTACCAACAATGTTTAAATGAAGCATTCTTCTAGAAAGTAATGAAACACATCTGATACTTATTTTCAGAAACTGAGTGAAACCCATGTTCCACCAACTTCTTTACAATTATCTTGACTTACTAAACACTGTGCAAATGAAACTCTTAGAAACTGTAAAACACATATATTACTATGTTTCAGAAACTCTTTGAAATTTAGTTTCATTCACTTCTGTGCACTTATCTTGACTAAGTAAGGATAGGTTCACAGGTTAAAAGAAAGTTGTTTTTAGAAATTGTCAACCATATAAGTAACATAATTTGGGAATCTCGGGTATTCACATGATTCACTTACTTCTACATAATTTTCTTGACTAACAAAACACAGTTTAAATGAAATTTCATTTATAATGCTGTGAAACATATATTACTTAGTTTCAGATAATGAGAAAAAATGTCTCAGTTCTATGCATTTATTTTGAAAATAAATGATATTTAAATGAATCTTTCTTAGAGAGCTGTTGATCATATAGGTTACTTAAATTCCATACACTTATCTTGGGTTATGAAAAAATGTTTAAAAGATTGTTTTGTCTAAGAAAGCTGTGAATCACATATTATTTAGTTTCACAAACTTCCCAAATATATGTTTCATACACTTGAATGCAATTAACTTGATGTACTAAGCACTCTTTACAAGAAACTGCCTCTTATAAAGTTGTGAATCACATATTATATTTAGAAACAGAAACTAGATGAAATGCAATTTTCACTCACTTCTATGAACTTTTCTTGGCCAATAAGATGAGATCAAAACTGAATTTCTTATGTTACTTTGTTTTGGAAAAGGAGGGTAACACATGTTTCACTGACTTCTCTACTCTTATCTTGGCTTTCTAAACACTCTTTACATAAAACTCTTAGAAAGCTGTAAATCACCTATGTTATTTAATGTCAGAAAGTGTGTGAAAACTATGTGTCACTCACTTATATTAACTTATATTTGCTTGAACCATTCCCTTAGAGAGCTATGATACACATATTTTACTTCACTTTGGGAAATTGAACCAAACACATGTTCACACATGTTTTGGTTTGCTAAAGCTCTGGAATACAATATATCAGAAATGGGTTGACTTTTAAAATGGGGATTTATTAACTTACAATTTACAGTTCTTAGGCCATGAAAATGTTTAACTCAAAGCATCAAAGTGAAAATACCTGGACTCTGAAGACAGGCTTCTGGCATCTAGGACACCTCTGTCACATGGGAAGGCACATGGCCAGCATGTGCTGAACCTTTGCCCCTGGGTTGGTTTGCTTTCATCTTCTGGTTCCAGTGGCCTCCCCTCTGAGCTCCTGTGGGTCCTCTCTTTTCTCTGTGAGTCCAGGACTTTGCTCTATGAGCTTCTCTTAATTTCATTCCTCAAAGAACTCTAATAAAAGGACTAAGATCCACCTTGGGGCAACTCCTCAATTGAAATAACCTAATCAAAAAGTCCCACCTGCAATAGGTCTGCACCCACAGGAATGGATTATAATAGCAGGGCCTTTTATGGGGTATATAACAACTTCAAACCACAGCATATTTTTTAAGGATTTATAATGGCTAGTAAGCATTCTTTATGTAAAAGTCTCTCAGAAAACTATGAATCATCAATGTTACCAAGTTTGAAAAATCAATGAAACAAATGTTTCACTCAATTCTATGCACTTATATTGGCCTAAAAACACTAAGATAAAAAGTTTTCTTAGAAATCTGTGAATCAGTTCCCTTACTTAATTTTGGAAAATGTGTGAAACACGTTTCACTACTATGCTCTTATCCTTGTTTTATAAACTGTCTACATGAAACTTTCTCTTAGAAAACTGTGAATCACCTATGCTCCTTAAGATCTGAAATTCATTTCTGCACTTATCTTTGATTACATTATACAGTTTAGATCAAACTTCCTTAGAAACCTTTTAATCTCCTATATTTCTTAGTTTCATAAAATATGAGAAATGTCATTCCCTCAAATTTTGGCACTGATCTTTGTTTTCTAAATACCCTTTATATTAAAGTTTCTCTTGGAAACTTGTGACTCACCAATGTTACTTGGTTGTGTAAACAGTGAAAGTCAGGTTTTACTCACTTCTGCAATTATCTTGGCCAACAGAACAATGCTTAGATCAGACTTTGTACTAGAGGACTGTGAATCACTTATGTTACTTTGTTTCAGAAATTAGAAAATGCATGATTCACTCACATATATTCATTTATCTTGGCCTATAAAACACTGTATAAATAAAATTTTCTCTTAGAAAACTGTGAATAGTATGTTGCTTAGCTTTGGGATTCAGTAAATGGAATTTTCACTCACTTCTATGCAATTATCTTGGTTTTCTAAGCACTCTTCATGTGAAACTCTCTTAGAAAGTGGTGAATCACCTATATAACTTATTTTCAGAAACTGAATGAAATGCATGCTTCTCTCACTCTCTTCTTGGCCTGTGAAAACACTTTTTACATGAAACTTTCTCTAACTAAAGTGTGAAACATTTATGTTACTTGGTTTTGGTAACAGAATGAAATACAAGTTTCATTCACTTCTGCAATACTCTTTGCCAACAAAACACTCCTTTGATGGAATCCTCACCTAGAAACCTGTGAATCACCAGTGTTACTTAATTTCAGAAACTGAGTGAAACACATGTATTACAACTATGTTATTATCCTAATTTGTTAAAAATGAAAAGCTCTTTAAGAAAACTGTGACTATCTATGTTAATTAGATTCAGTACCTGGGTGTAAGATATTTTTCACTTACTTCAATGCACTTACTTAGCCATATAAAATACAAGATAAAATGTCCTCATTAGAAAGCTGAGAATCTTCTATTTTACTTAGCTTCAGAAAATGAATTAAACACATTTCTCTCACTTCTGTGCACTTATCTTGTTATTCTAAACACTCTTTATGTGAAATTTTCTCAGAAAGAAATGAATCACTTATGTTACTTCAATTTGGAAAGTAGATAAAACACATGTTCACTCATTTCTATGCACATGTTGTTAAACATTCTTTACGTGAGACTTTCTCTTAGACAACTGAAAGTCACCTGTTATTTAGTATTGGAAAATAGGTGAAATGCATGTTTCATTCAATTCTAAACACTTATATTGGCCTAAAAACCCTGTTGAGATAAAACATTCTCTTAGCAAGCTGTGATTCAGCTCTGTTACATGCTTCTGGAAAATGTCAGTCAATTCTATATACTAATCTTGGTTTGCTAAACAATCTTTACAATAACTTTTCTCTCAGAAAGGTGTGAATATCCTATGCTACTGAGTTTCAAACTATGTATTTCACTCATTTATATGTCCTTGTCCTGGTTTGCTAAGCATTTTATATGAAATTTTCTGTTAGAAAAACACAGATTTCACTCATTTCTGCACTTAATTGGCTTATAATACTGTTTTGATCAAAGGTTTTCCTAGAAACCTTCTAATCACTCATGTTACATAGTTTCATAAAATGCATGAAACATGTTTTACTCACAAATAGGCATTTATCTCAGTTTTTGAAATACTTTTTACTGAAAAGTTTCCTTAGAAAGTTGTGAAACATGAGTTACATAGATTTGAAAACCAAAGGAAATTCATGTTTCACTCACTTCTGAATTTATCTATGCCTACAAAACAGCTCTAAGATAAATCTTTGTCTTAGAGAAGTATGTATCACCTATGTTACTTCATTTCAGAAACTTAGTGAAACACTTGTTTCACAAACTTCTATGAACTTATCTTGGCTTGTCAAACATTCTTTACATGAAACTTTCTCTTAGAAAACTGAATGCATACATTAGTCAGCTTCAGAACCTGAGCTCATATTTCACACTCTTCTATTCACTTATCTTGGCCTATACATTTTAGATAAAACATTATCTTAGAAAGCTGTGAATCACCTATGTTACTTAGTTCTGGAAAATGTAGGAAACACATGTTTCACTCACTGCTGTAAAATTATCTCATTTTCAAGACAGCCTTTACATAGAACTTTTTGTTAGGAAGGTGTGAATCATCAATGTACTTTGTTCCTGAAACTTAGAGAAACAATTGTTTCTCACACTTCTGTGCACTTATCTTGCCCTGCTTAGATAAAATGTTCTCTTAGAAGGCTATGAATCTCCTATGTGACTTAGTTTCAGAAACTGATAGAAATATGTGTTCTGGTTTGCTAAAGATGCCATTATGCAAAATGCCAGAAATGGATTGGCTTTTATAAAGGGGATTTATTAGTTTAAGTATTTACTGTTCTATGGCCATAAAAGTGTCCAAACTAAGGCATCAACAAGAGGATACTTTCACTGAAGAAAGGCTGATGATGTCCAGAACACCACTGTCAGCTGGGAAGGCATGTGGCTTTTGTCTGCCCTCCTTTGCTCCTGGGTTCTGGTTTCAAAATGGCTTTCTCCAAAATGTCTCTGAGATTCTGTCTCTCTTCACTTCTCTATTTCAGCCTCTGTGCATCCTTGCTTGTCCTCCCAGGGTGTTTCTCTCTAAACATCTGGGGGTTCTTTCTCAGCTTCTCTGGGGCAAACTCTGGGCTACATCTCTTAACTTAGCATCTCCAAATATCTCTCTGTCTGCATCTCCAAGCATCTCCAAGGTGAACTCTGGATTATATATCTTAACTTCTATCCAAAGTGTCTCTCTCAGCTTCTCTGAGCTCCTTGTTTCTGTGAGCTCTCTTAAAAGACTCCAGTGATCTAATTAAGACCCACCCAGAATTGGAAGGGTCACATCTCTATGGAAATAATTTGACCTATGGAAAAAAGTCCCACACTAATCAAAAGACTAAGTCTGTCCCCACAAGATTGCATTAAAGAATGTGGATTTTCTGGGGGACATAATAAATCCAAACCAGTACATTCATTTCTGTGTGCTTATCTTGAGTTATTAATGCTATTGACATACAAGTTTCTCCTAGAAAGCTTTTGAAACACCTTGGTGATTTAGTTTTGGAAACTGAATGAAAAACATTTGTGCTGGTTTGAATGTATTATGTTCCCCCAAACACCATTATCTTTGATGTAATCTTGTATGGGCAGACCTATCAGTGTTAATTAGATTGTAATTCTTTAAGTGTTTCCATGGAATGTTCCCCACCCAACTGTGGGTGATAGCTCTGATGAGATATATTCCCATGGAGGCATGACCCCACCCATTCAGGTTGGGCCTTGATCAGTGGAGCTATATAAATGGGCTGACAAACAGAAGGAACTCAGTGCAGCTGCAGCTGAGAGTGACATCTTGAAGAAGAGCCACAGCCAAGAGGGACACTTTGAAGAATTCACTGGAACTGAGAGAGGAGCTTCAGCTTACAGAGACATTTTGGAGACAGCCTTTGAAAGCCTACTTTTGCTCCAGAGAAGCTAAGAGAGGGCAAATGCCCCCAAGTGCAACTAAGAGTGACATTTTTGAGGAACTGCAGCTTAGAGAGGAATGTCCTAGGAGAAAGACATTTTGAAACCAGAACTTTGGAGCAGATGCCAACCATGTGACTTTGCAGCTAACAGAGGATTTCAGGACACCATTGGCCATCCTCCAGTGAAGGTACCCAATTGCTGATGTGTTACCTTGGCACATTATGACCTTAAGATTGTAACAGTGTAACCAAATAAACCCCCTTTTATAAAAGCCAATCCATCTTTGGTGTTTTGCATTCCCGCAGCATTAGCAAACTAGAACAGCAGTTATTACTCACTTCTATGCACTTATCTTGAGTTACTAAAACTATGGACATGCAAGATTTTCTTAGAGAGCTGTGAATCACCTATATGACCTAGTTTCACCTACCGAGTGTAACACATGTTTCACTAACCTTTTTTAATTATCTTGACTTAGTGACACTGTTGACATGCAAGGTTCTGATAGTTATGAATCAGTTATGTGACTTAGTTTCAGAAATTGAGTCTAACTGGCTAGTTAAACATTCTTTGCTTGAAACCTTGTTTTAGAAAACTGTGAATCACTGTTACTTAGTTTCAGAACCTGAGTGAAACCAAATTCACTCAATTATATGTGGTACTTGATTAAATAACACTGTTGATATGCAAGTTTCCTTAAAGAGCTATGAGTCAAATATAGGTCTTAGTTTCAGAAACTTAGTGAAACATGTTTTGCAAACTTATATGAGCTTATCTTGATTTATTAACAGTTTTAACATGCAGCATTCTGTAGAACTGTGAATCCCCTTTAACTTAGTTTCAGAAAATTGTGAAATATATGTTTCACTAACTTCTACACACTAATCTTGGCTTACTAACACTGTTTAATGCAAGTTTTTGTTACAGAGTTGTGAATCACTTATTTGAAATTGTTTCATTAACTGAGTGAAATGAATGTTCCATTCACTTCTGTGCATTTAACTTGATTTAATAATGCTGGATGAAATGGAGATATTCTTAAGTAACTGGGCATCACTAATGTAACAGTTTCAGAAACATAGTGAAATAAATGTTTCACTCACTTCTATGACCTTATTTTGACTTAATAGCATCTCTTGATATACAAGTTTCTGCCAGAGATCTGTGAGTCAACTGTGTAAATTGGTTTTAGATTATGCTATAATGCACAGTGGACTCAGTTCCATACACTTATCTTGACTAATAACACTGCCAACATGTAAGTTTCCCCTTGGGGCCATGTTAAACACCTGCGTGATTTAGATATGGAAGTTGAGTGAAATGCATGATTTACTCAACTCAGTGTACTTATCTTGACTTAATAACACTGTGATATTCAAGTTTCTCTTAGAAAGCAGTGAAATACCTATGTCACCTAGTTCCAGATACGAGATGAATGCAGGTTACAATCATATATTTGCTTTTCTTGACTTAGTAACACTAGTGTCATGCAAGTTTCTCTTAGAGAAGTGTGAATCATTTTTGTGAGTATCAGAAAATGAGGGGCACAATTTACTCACTTATATACTTTTATGCACAATATGCAATATTGACATGGAAATTTGCATGAGAAAACTTTGAATCACCTATGTCACTTAGTATCAGAAACAAGGAAAATCATGTCCACTCACTTCTATGAACTTATCTTGATTTACTAACAGTATTGACATGCAAGATTATCTTAGAGGGCTGTGACTCACCTATGTGACTTAGTTTTGGGTATCAAGTGAAATATTTGTTGCATTCACTTCTCTGCACATATCTTGACTAACATTGTTAACATGCAAATTTTTCTTGGAAGCCATGAATCACTTATTTGAATTAGTTACAGATACTGAGTAGAATAAGTGTTTCATTTCTATGCACTTATGTTGACTTTCCAACACTGTTGACATTCAAGTTTCACTTAGAGGCCTGTGAATCACCTATGTGACCAGGTATCAGAACTGAGTAACTTAATTTCAGAGACTGAGTGAAACACATTTCCCTCCTTTATATGCATTCATCTAGACTTAGTAATGTTATTATCATGCCAACTTCTTTTAAATACCTGTGAATCCCCTATGTGACAGATTCAGAAAATGAGTGAAAGGCATGTTTTACTAAATTCTATGAATTGTCATGAATTACAAACGACTTACAGTCAAGTTTCTGTGTGAGAGATGTTACTCACCTATGTCACTTAATATAAGAAACTGAGAGAAACACCTGTTTCTCTCATTTATACAACCTTATCTTGACTTACTAACTGTATTTTCATGATAGTTTCTCTTGGCTGTTTTTCTCCTGGGTGGCTTAGTTTCAGAAACTTAATAAACATGTTCCACTCACTTCTAATCACTTATCTTGAATTAGTAACATGACTGACATGCAACTTTCTCATCAACAGGTGTAAATCATCTATGTGACTTAATTGTAGAAACAGGGAAACATATTTCCCTCACTTTTATTCACTTACTTTGAATTTCTAACAGTATCACATGAAGTTTCTGTTAGAGAGTTTTGAATCACCTACATGACTTAGTTTCAAAAAGTGTGTGTAACACAGTCCTATCATTTCTGTGCATTTATCTGGATTTATTAACTCTACTGACATGCTGGTCTCTCCTAGAGAGCTGTGAAGCAACTTTATGATTTAATTTGTAAAGTGATTTGAATGCATGTTTTACATACTTTTATGCAGCTATCTTAATTTACTAGCACTGTTGCAAGTTTCTCATCTATGAGACTTAGTTTTCTAAACTGAGTGAAATACATGTTGCATTTTTTCTATGCAATCATCTTTACATATTAGCACTATTGGCATGTAAAATTCCTAGAGAGTTGTGAATTACCTATGTGAATTAGTTTCAGAAATTCTGTGAATCATGTATTTCACTCATTTCAATGCCCTTGTTGCCTTTGCATATAGTTCACAGAGGTCCAAACCATCAGAAAATAGGGACTTTCTATAGATCCTTCCTGCAAAATTACATCTCCAAACCTGACTTCCACAGAAATGGCTGGCAAGATCCATGTTCAGTTAAACCCTCACATGGAACCTATTTTCCAGAAGCTCAGGGACACCCCAGATAGAGTTCCTCTGGCCCTTGTCTCAGAGCACACTTTCTGGATAGGCTCAGAGCAATCAATTTATAGCTTCTTTGTCCTTATGAGTTCATTTCTCAGTGCATTCTCTTCCTCTCATATTTCACATTAGGCAGCAAGAAACCAGACATAGCTCCAGAAATGTATAAAAGCATGTTTCATTCAATTCTACACTTATCATGTCTTAACACTGTTGACATGTAAATTTCTACTAAAAATCTGTGAAATACCTGTGTGACTTAGTTTTCTGGGACTAAGTGAAACATGTTTCACTTGCTTCTATGCACATAACTTAGTAAAACTGTTGACATGTAAGTTTATCTTAGAAAGCTATGAATAACTTTTGACTTAGTTTTGGAAACTGAGATAAGCACATATACACTCACTTTTGTGCTCTTGACTTACTGACAGTGATGGCATTCAAAATGTTTAGAGGGCTGTGAATCACCTTTATGACTGTGTTTTGGAAGCTGAGTGAAACACATTTCACTCACATCTATTCACTTATATTGGTGTACTGACTCTGTTAACATGTAAGTTTTCTTGAGAAATGTGAACACTTATGTTACTGAATTTCAGATACTGAGAGGAATGTTTCACTCACTTCTCTGCACTTGTCTTGACTTAGTAACACTGTTGAGATGAATTGTGGTTTGGAACTCTAGGTACCCCAGAAAAACAAGTTCTTAAAGTTAATCCATTCCTGTGAGTGTGGACCCATTGTAAGTAGAACCTTTAGATGAAGCTACTTTAATTAAGATGTGATCCATCTCATTCAAGCTGGGATTTAATCCTATTACTGGAGCTTTAATAAGTAGAATAAATACAGAGATAGAGAAATCTATGGAGGCAAGGAGCTAAAATCAATGAAACCTGGAAGAGAAATGAAAGACCAGCAGATGCTGCCATGTGACTTGCCATATGGCAGAAAAGCCAAGGATTGCTGGCAGCCAGTCTTTGGGAAGAAGGCATCACTTTGTTGATGCCTTTATTTGGACATTTTCTTGGTCTCAAACTGTAAGAAACTAATCCCCATTGTATAATCCAACTCATTTCATAGTATCTGCTTTAAGCAGCATGGGGAACTAACACAACATGCAACTTTTTATTTCACATGATGTAATCATGAATGTAACTGTTTTTTGGAAATTGTGTGCAACATATGTTTTAATCACTTCTAGAAACTTATCCTGATTTACTAACACTGTTGAAATTCAAGTTTCTTTTAGGGAACTGTGAATCACCTACGTGTCTTTGTTTGGAAAACTGAACAAAACCCGTATTTCTCTCACATCCATGCATATATTTGACTCAGTAACACTACTGAAATGCAAGGATCTCTTAGAGAGCTATGAAGAACCTATGTGTCTTTGTTTTGGAAACTCAGTGGAAACTCAGAATCACCAACATGCCTTTTTCACTCACTAATATGTACATAACTTGGCTTACTAACACTGTTGACATTCATGCTATGTTAGAGAACTGTAAATTGCCTTGTGACAGTTTGAGAAACTGAGTGAAATGTATGTTTCACTCACATCCATGCAATTAATCTGACATTATCACAATTGACATGCAAGTTCTCTTAGAGAGATTTGTATCATCCAGGTCACCTAGTGTGAGAAACTGAGCTAATCACATGTTTCACTTTTATTCACTTACCTTGATTTAGTAACACTATTAAAATGCAAGTTTCTTTTGGATAGCTAAGTCTGATCTGTGATTTGCATGTGGGCCTTAGTTTCAGGAAAAGAACAAATGCCAGTTGCATTCACTTCTATGCCCTATCATGACTTATTAATTGTCTTGACATACAAGTTTGTCATGGAGAGCTGTGAACCACCTATGTGTCTTAATTTTGGAAACTCGCTGAAATATATGTTTCAATTGATTTTATGCCTTTATCTTGACATACTAACACTGTTGAAAGGCAAGTTTCTGTTGGAGAGCTCTGAATCATCCAAGTGACTTAGTCTGAGAAAGTGAATGAATACATTCCACTCACTTCTATGCCCTTATCTTGACTTACCAATAGTACTGACATGCAAGCTTCTGTTAGAGAACTGTGAATCTCCTAGATGATTAATTTTCAGATATGGTTCATTAACTTCTATGCACTTAATGGACTTGGTAATACTGTAGTCATGCAACTTTCTCTTGAAAGCTTTGAATCATGTATGAGACTGTTTCAGAAACTGAGAGAAACACATTTCACTAATTTATTGGCAACTTATCATAGAAAGACTATTGTGGTGATTTGTTGCAGAATGTATCCCAGGGTACATTATTTTTTTAATTTAATTTTATTGAGATTCTTCGCATACCATACAATTATCCAAAAATCCAATAAATTGCCCATGGTACCATCATACAGCTGTGCATCCATCAACACAATGTTTTTCAATTTTTAGAGTATTTTCATTACTCCAGAAAAGAGAAAAAAAAAAAAAAAAAACTCATCTCCTCCCATACCCCTAACCACCACCATCCATTATTGACTCATAGTATTGGTATAGTACAATTGTTACTGTTGATGAAAGAATGTTAAAGTACTACTAACTGTAGTACATAGTTTGCAATAGGTATATTTTTCCCTATATACCTCTCTATTACTAACTTCTGGTTATAGTGTCATACACTTGTTGTAGTTCATGAAAGAGATTTCTATTTGTACAGGTAATCATGGACATTGTCCACCACATGATTCATTGTTTTATACATTCCCATTTTTTAACCTTCAACTTTCCTTCTGGTGACATACATGACTCTAAGCTTCCCCTTTCCACCATATTCACACACCATTCAGTACTGTTAGTTATTCTCACAATAACATGCAATCATCCCCTCTGTCCATTTCCAAACACTTAAGTTCAACCTAGTTGAATATTTTGCTCATGATAAGCAACCACTCCCCATTCTTTAGCCTCATTCTATATCCTGGTAACTTATATTTCATGTTTACATATTATAATTAGCTCATATCAGTGAGACCATGCAATATTTGTCCTTATGTGTCTGACTTATTTCACTCAACATAGTGCCCTCAAGGTTTCCTAAACCTGTGTTTTTACAGATGGTTTTTCTCACCCACCATACATTCTGTCCTAAGTAAACAATTGAGGGTCCCTGTGTAGCTACATGTTTATGTATTCACCACCATCACCACTATCTATATAAGGACATCTCCATTTGTTCCATAAAGAAGGAGGAAGAGTCAAAGAAGGTAGAGAGACAAAAGTAAAAAAAATGACAGCTAAAAAGCAACAAAAGGAAAGATAGAATTAAACTAAGGTAGAATTAAGGAGTCAGACAACACCACTAATGCCAAGACTCCCATATCCCTCTCTTATATACCCCACTTTTAGGCATTTAGCTTTGGTATATTGCCTTTGTTACATTAAAGGAAGCATAATACAGTGTTTCTCTTTACTATAGTCTCTAGTTTACATTGATTGTATTTTCCCCAATATCACCCTATTTTTAACACCTTACAAGTTTGACATTCATTTGTTCTCCCTCATGTAAAAACATATTTGTACATTTTATCACAATTGTTGAGCACTGGGTTTCAGTGAGTTATACAGTCTCAGTCTCTATCTTTCCTCTTTCCTTCTGGTGTCCCACATGTTCCTAATCCTCTTTCACTCATACTCATAGTCATCTTTGTTCCATGTACTTACATTGCTGTGCTACCATCACCAAAATTGTGTTCCAAAACTTTCAGTCCTGTCTTTTTAATGTCTCTAGTGCTCCCTTTAGTATTCCCTGTAGCACAGGTATCTTGTTCAAAAACTCTCTCATTGATTTTCAGAGAATATTTAAAGTTCTCCCTCATGTTTGAAGGACAATTGTGCTGGATATAGTATTCTTGGTTGGTGGTTTTTCTCTTTCAGTGTCTTAAATAAATCAAGCCACTTCCTTTTTGCCTCCTTGGTTTCTACTGAGAAATCCACACATAGTCTTATCAAGCTTCCTTTGTATCTGATGGATTGCTTTTCTCTTGCTGCTTTCAGGATTCTCTCTTTGATAGTTTGATAATCTGATTACTAAGTGTCTTGGCATAGGCCTATTCAGATCTATTGTTTGGGGGTGTGCTGTGATTCTTGGATCTGTAATTTTATAAATTTCAGAAGAAATGGGAAATTTTCATTGATTATTTCCTCAATTATTGCTTCTGCTCCTTTTCCCTTCTCTTATCTTTCTGGGACATCCCTGACATGTACATTCATGTGTTTCATGTTGTCATTTAATTCCCTGAGATGTTGCTCATATTTTCCCATTCTTTTCCCTATCTGTTCCTTTGTGTGTAGGATTTCAGGTGTCTTGTTCTCCAGTTTCTGAGTGTTTTCTTCTGCCTCTTGAGATCTGCTGTTGTATGTTTCCATTGTTTTTTCATCTCTTGTGTTGTGCCTTTCATTTCCATAGTTGCTACCAGTTGTTTATTCAAACTTTTGATTTCTACCTAATTGTCACCTAGTGTTTTCTTTATAGCCTTCTTCTCTTTTGCCACATATTCTCTGAACTCTTTGATTTGTTTTTTTATTTGACCTAGCATATTTCTTTGAAATTCTTTAATAGATTGCTTCACTAAAGTGAAACAATATCTCAACCTTATCTTGATTGGGGTGTAGGCTTATTTCTTTGGGCTTGTATTAATTTTTCCTAGTGTAAATTGTAGTATTCCATTGTCTGGGCATCTGGTTTCTTTAGTTATCCCATCAGATTTTCCCAGACAAGAATGGGTTCAGATCTCAGAGTGGGCTTATATTCAGTTTCAAGAATCCCTATGGGTGTGTCTTAGAAACTCACAGTCTTTCCTGTGAGGTGTCTAGCCACTGTGCTTTCCCTAACCTTCCCAGCAGGTGGCCTCTGTCAATCTGTCAATCCTAACTGGTGTAAGGATGTGTGGCCCTTTTCATTTCTGTTTTGGCTCTTTTCTTCCAGGATCTGGGGTCTGGTCTGAAGGGAAGGTTGGTAGTAGAGCTGGGCCCCATCTCCTGCTTCTTAGGAAAGATGCACCCCCTAGGGAGTTATCATCTGCATTGAATAGCTCCTTTTTCTCTCTGACTCTGCTATATCCACCCCTGTCTGGGTCAAAGAGCTGTGAACTGAAAATTGCTGAGGCTTTCTCCACTGAGCTGCCCAGGTAGAGGGAGAGAAAAAGGGACAGAAAGCCCTCTTTGAGAGCCAGTCCATGGTTCCCCAATTTCACCAATTTGCCAAAGGTAACACCTGGTCTTTTGGGCTCTCCTTCCAGGGACAGAGGGGTCCTATTTTTACAGTCAGTCATTACCAAAAGCCTCTGTGCATGTTTGGGGTTTGTAGTTTGTATTCTGTAGTCCACATTTGTTAATTAAAACCCCAGTTGGAGCTTAGCTGAACTATATTTGCTTGCTCAGAGAGTGCAGCTTTCTGCCACAGTGAGGTTTTGCAGCTCAGCCTGCTGTTGATGGAGGGGCCTCCCAGCATGGTTCTGCAGTTTTTACTTATGGACTGTATGCTGCAATCTCAGGCATTCCTCCCAATCTATGTTGGTGCATGATGTGTGGACAGTAATGGTTGTCCCCTCAGCAATTATTCTAGATTATTTACTAGTTGTTCCTGGTTGTTCACTAGTTGCTCCAGGGGACTAACTAGATTCTACTCTTCTCTATGCTGCCATATTGCCCAATAATCTACATTCTTTTTAAAAATCAGTTCTATTGAGATATATTCACATATCATACAATCCACTCAAAGTGAACAAACATTGGCTTTTAGTATAATCAAAAGATGTGCTTTTATCACCACAATATTAGAACATATTTATCAATCCTAAAAGAATACCCCACATGCCTTAGCAGACAACTGTCACTCCCCAGCCCTACATCACCACTAATCTAATTCTGCCTCTGTAGATTTATTTATATTTACATTTTATACAAATAGAATAATACAATATGTAGTGCTTTTTGTCTGGTTTCTTTCACAAAACATAATTCTTTAATAATTAGTTTTTATTTAGAGAAATTTTAGGCCACACAAAAGTCTAGTAAAAAATGCAATGTTCACATATAACCCCCTATTGTAGATACTTTGCATTGGTATGGTTCTTTTGTTGCATTTCATGCAAAAATATTAAAATATTAACATTAACTATACAGTTTGCATTAGGTATATTTTACCCTGTATACTCCCCTATTATTAACACCTTTTAATAGTGAAGTATATTTTTATAATTGATGAAAACACATACTTAAATTTGTATATTAACCACAACCATTATACACAACAGGATTCACTGTGTTATACAGTCCCATGTGTTATCCTCTAACTTTCCTTCTAGTAACATATACAACCCAAAACTTCCCCCTTTCAACCACATTCACACACATAATTCAGTGTTTAATTATACTAACAGTAATGTGTTCCATCACATCTATCCATTTACAAACATTTAAAATAAACCTAATTAAAATTAAGCCCCAGCTCCCCATTCTCTACCCCTATTCTATCTCCTGGTAATCTATATTCTTGTTTCTGAGTCTATGAATTTTCTTAATATAATTAGTTCCTGTCAGTGAGGTCATACAACATTTGTCCTTTTGTGTCTTGCTTATTTCACTCAAGGTAATGTCCTCAAGGTTCATCTGTGCTGTCACATACATCAAGGCTTCATTCCTCCTTACAGCTGAAAAATGTTCCATTGTGTGGGTATGCCACATTTGTTTAACCATTCATTGGTTGTTGGATACTTGGGTTGTTTCCATCTTTTGGCAATTGTGAATAATTCCACTAGGAATATCACTGTGCAAATGTCTGTTCAAGAGACTGCTGTCAGATTTTTGGACATACACCTAAAAGAGGGATTGCTGGATCATATGGCAATTATATACTTAGCTTCCTAAGGAACAGACAAACTGTCTTCCACATTAGTTGCAATATTTCACATTCCTACCAGCAATGAATGAGTTTCATATTTCTCAATGTCCTCTCTGACACTTATATTTTGCTGTTTTTAAGACAGTGCCCATTCTAAATGGTGTAAAGTGATATCCCATTGTGGTTTTGATTTGCATTTTCCTAAAAACTAGCATTGTTGAGCATCCTTCCAAGTGCATTTTAGCCATTTGTATTTCCTCTTTGGAAAGTTTTCTATTCAAGTCTTTAACCCAATTTTTAAAATTCAGTTTTATTGAGATATATTCACACATCATACAATCATCCATGGTGTACAATCAACTGTTCACAGTATCTTCATGTACTTGTGCATTCATCACCTCAAACTATTTCTGAACATTTTCCTTACACTAGAAAGAATAAGAATAAGAATAAAAAATAAAAGTAAAAAAGAACTCTTAAATCATTCCATCCATCCCACCCTATTTTTCATTTAGTTTTTTTCCCCAGTTTTCTACTCATCCACCCATACACTGGATAAAGGGAGTGTGATCCACAAGGCTTTCACAATCACACTGTCACCCCTTGTAAGCTACATTGCTACACAATCATCTTCAAGAGTCAAGACTTCTGGATTGCAGTTTGATAGTTTAAGATTTTTACTTCTAGCAATTCCAATACATTAAAACCTAAAATGGGTTATCTACATAGTTTGTAAGAGTTTCCACCAGGGTGACCTCTTGACTCCATTTGAAATCCCTCAGCCACAGAAACTTCATTTTGTTTCATTTTGCACCCCCCTTTTGGTCAAGAAGATGTTTTCAATCCCATGGTGTTGGGTCCAGATTCATCCTTGGAGTCATATCCTGCATTGCCAGGGATATTTACACCCCTGGGAGTCAGATCCCACATGGGGGATGGCAGTGTGTTCACCTGCTGAGTTGGGTTAGCTAGAGAGCTACAAATAGGTCCTTAGGGGGAGACAAGCACAATTATAAGCAAGTTTATCCTCTCCTTTGCAGTAACGAGCTTCACAAGGGCAAGAACCAAGATCAAGGGCTTGGCATACCAAACTGCCAGTACTCAATGTTTGTGAGAACATCGGCAACAATACAGATGAGGAAGTCCAACACTTACACATTTTCCCCCAGATCCTCAGGGAGGCCCTGCATATATATTTTTATTCTTTGCCCAAATTACTTTGGGATGTGTCACTATTTCACACTAACCTATACAAACCTGCCAGGTCTCACTTTCTATTCAAATGTCCATGTAATTATGATATTTGAACAAACTGTATGAGTTAAATTGTTCAGGAAATATAGATCCTACACCAAATAAACACCTCTTCTCTTGGTTTCACTTGGAAGTTGAAGTTTTAAAACACAGTCAGTATCATCCTTTACCCTTTTGTCTGATTTGCCCTAGTCCTAATCAGATCTCCTTCATTCATATCTCTAATTGAATTCTGAACTCTTTTTCAGCTTTTTTTAACAGTAGCTGTATGCACTAATATTGACATTCATGTCTGCCAAGCTCTAGTTCTGAGTTTCAGGTGTCACACAGATATCCAAAGTTCCAGGGATCAATCAGGTTATACACAAAGGGATCACCATCTCAGAATCTTGAGATGGCAATTACAATTCAGGAATAGATGTGACTGCTCTAAGAGCTTACAATCTAGGAACCATTGCAATATGTGTTCTCCTAATAAACTGTGCTCTAAGATTCAATTCTGAGTTTAAACATTGTAATTAGTCCATATTGGTGAGTCATTATATTGTTTGCCTTTGTTTCTGGCATAGTTCACTCAATACACTGTCTATGGGATCTATTCACTTCATTGCTTATCTCACAGCTTCACATCTTCTTGCAGTTGCTCTATATTCCAGTGTATACACACACCACAGTTCACCATTCTGTTCCTCAGTGGGTGTACCCTTAGGCCAACTCCACCCATTGCAAATCATGCATACTGCCTCCATAAGCACCAGTGTTTCACCCATTTTTAAGTTGGATTGTTTGTGCTTTTATTGTTGAGTTGTAAGATTTCTTTATGTATTCTGTAAAACTCTTATCAGATATGTGGATTCCAGATATTTTCTAACATTGGGTAGACTTCCCTTTCACTTTCTTGAAAAGTCCTTTGGGGCAGAAAAGTTTTTAATTTTGAGGAACTCCTGTTTATCAATTTTTTCTTTCATTGCTTCTGCTCTGAGTGTAAAGTCTAAGCAACCATTGCCTGCAATGAGGACTTGAAAATGCTTTCCTATATTTTCATCTCAGAATGTTATGGTGATGGTTACTACTTTTAGGTCTTTGATCCATTTTGGGTTAATTTTTGAATAAGATGTGAGATAGGGTTACTCTTTCATTCTTTTGGATATAGATATACAGTTCTCCCTGTACCACTTGTTGAAGAGAATATCCTTTCCTAGTAGAGCGGACATGGCAACCTTCCAAATACCAATTGACCATAAATATGAGGGTTTGTTTCTGAACTCTCATTCTCACTCCATTGGTCAATACATCTGTCTTTATACCAGTACCATACTGTTTTGACCACTGAATTTGAAATGTACTTTACAGTTAGAGAGCATGAGTCCCCTGATTTGTTCTCTTTCAAGATGTTTTTGTATATTCAGGGACACTTACCCTTCCAAACAAATTTGATAATTGGCTTTTACATTTCTTAAAAGTAGGCTGTGAGAATTTTTGTTGGGATTGGGCTGAATCTGTAAATCAATTTGGGTAGAATTTACATTTTAATGTTACTTAGTCATCTGATCCATGATCATGGAAGTCCCTTCCATTTATTTAGGTCTTATTTGATTTCTTTTAGCAATGCTTCGTAGTTTTCAGTGTACAAGTCCTTTACACCCTTGGCTAGATTTATTCCTAGATATTTGTTTTAGTTTTCATGTCTATAGAATTTTTTCTTTATTTCCTTCTAAGATTGGTCATTACTGGTGTATAGAAACACTACTGATTTTTGCATGATGATCTTATATTCCTCCATTTTGCTGAACTCATTTATTAGCTCCAGCAGCTTTGTTGTAGATTTTTCAGGACTTTCTCTGTATAGGAACATATCATCTGCAAATAATGAAAGCTTTATTTCTTCCTCTCCAATTTGCATGCCTTTTATTTCTTTTTATCACATAACTGCTCTATCTGGAACTTCCAGTGCAATGTTTACTAACAGTGCTCCAAAAATGGAGGAGTAGGGAGTTCTTGGATTCAATACATTATCCAGGAAAGCTAGTAAATAGCCAGGAATTGTCTGAAGCAACTGAGGGTTACAGAGACCAGAAGCACATTGTAAATAATCCAAGGAGGAGCAGAGAAGGAGGCTGATATATTGCTGTGAAAATCTGTAAGCATATCTTTCCATTCTGTGGAGGCTTCTGCTCATCCCCCCCTTAACTTGCAGGCTGTCTTGGGCACCCTCCCTCCTGGCTTGAAATAGAAGCCCTCTCTCCTAAGATCAGGGGTAAGAGTACTTAGCCAGGCAGTCATTGCAGCTTTTGATTAGGTAATTTGGGTCAGTGGAGGCCAGTGCTGCGCACAACAAAAATTTATCACTTTCCCAGTACAGAAAGAACCTGGAAAGTTCTGTTTCAGCCCTGATTGCAGCAGGGAAAAAAAGCAGGGCAGATAGAGTAACACAGTGGCTTCTCAGGGCAGTGGAAATAGTTCACTGAAGGTCAGATATTCCCCAAAGAAAATGGGGAGACAGGGATGGGCACTGACTCTGGTTTTGACTAATGAATTTGGAGTGCTGCACTCCAACTCTGAGAATAGCTACATACTTAACTGTTAAAGGAAAGCCACTGGCATCCTCAGTTTTGGCCCTGCCCCTGGAAGGGGAGGAAGTGGAGCTGATTGAGAGGTATGGTAAGATTTCAGGGCAGTAGGGAAATGTAGAATAGCAGCCCTTCCCCAAGAAAAGGTGAGGAAAGGCCCAGTGGAATTTGCAGCTGTTGTTATAGAAGTCAGAGTCCAGGGATCATAGTGACAGTTTCAACCTGCAAAAAGTGGCTGACAGTTTCTATCTCAACCACTCACATGGCAAACAGCAGAGTTGGCTGAGAATCAAAGGCACAGTATGACCCTTGTACTGAGAGCACCATCTGCTAGACAAGACAGGATAAGCACAGAATCAGGAAACTTCATAGGAAGATTGGCATCCTTCCAAGTCTCCACAGGGCAATTTGGAACTGATCTATGCTGTCTTCATAGATCCTGGCCCTGTTTTGACTTGGAAAAACTGACTTGGGTAGGTCTCTTGGAGAACCCTTATCCCAGAAACATCTCTCCAGGTAAAACTAGCTATAGATAACAAGAGGAGTATTGGAAATATAGAGAGGGAAATAAAAAACAAACTACACAGATTAACAATCCCAGAGGAGGAAGAGGGAAAAGGAAGCTTTTTCCTGGGGCTGAAATAATTGCACAAATAGGGTAATCTAAAAATATGCACCATATATGTAGGACAAAAATCAGATAGATACAAACTTTAAAAATTCTGAATAGTTAAAAACAAGCTATTCTAAAGGCCTAGAATAAGTTGAACCAAGTGTCAAAGCCAATCAACAAGAAAACTATAGGCAGGAGAGAGAAATCAACCTCCAGAAAAAACTAATCAAGAAATTAGACGCCTAGACACCAGCAAAAAGTCACAAGCCATACTAAGATAAATGAAAATATGGCCCAGTTGAAGGAACAAACTAAAACATCAGACAAGATACAGGAGTTAAAACAATTGATTATTGATGTTTAAACAAATCTCCTAAATCAGTTAAAGGAGATGACAGAAATCATAGCAAAAGAGATAAAGGATATAAACATTACACTGGGTGATCATGAAGAAGAAAAAATCTGAATAGACCTACTCTAAGACACTTACTAATCAGACTGTCAAATTCCAAAGGCAAAGAGAATTCTGAATACAGCAGATAAAAGCCATTCATCATATATAAGAGAAGTTTGATAAGACTAAGAGCTGATTTCTTGTCAGAAACCATGGAGGCAAGAAGATAGTGGTATGTTATACTTAAGATACTGAAAGAGAAAAACTGCCAGCTATAATTCTATATCCAGCAAAACTGTCCTTGAAAAGTGAGGGAAGTTTAAAATATTCATAGAAAAAGAGAACCTTCCCTATAAGAAATACTAAAGGGAGTGCTACAGGCCAATAGGAAAAGACAGGAAAGAAACGTTTGGAGGAGAGTGTAGAAATGAAGATTATCAGTAAGGGAAAAAGGAGACAAAAATAAGACACGACATACAAAAGCCAAAGGATAAAATGATTAAATAAAGTACTGCCCTTAGAGTAATAGCATTGAATGTTAGTGGATTAAACTCCCCAGTCAAAATGCATAGACTGGCAGAATGTATAAAAAATATGATCTACCTATATGCTACTACAAGAGACTCACATTAGATACAAGGATATAAATAGGCTGAGAGTGAAAGATTGGAAAAAAAATTCCACACAATCAATAATCAGAAAAGAGCAAATGTACTTTAAATGCAAAGTAGTTAAAGTAGACAAGGACACTATATATCAATAAAATAGGCAACGTACCAAGAAAAAATAACAGTCATAAATATTTATGCACCTAACCATGATGCCTAAAATATATGAGGAAAATAGTGGCAACACTGATGGGAAAAATAGACTTCTCCACAACAGCTGTTGGAAACTTCAATACAGCACTCATGTCAGTAGGCAGAACATCTAGACAGAGTATCATTAGGGAAACAGAGAAACATTAATCATATGATAAAGGAACTAGAACTAACTGATATTTCCAAAACATTGGCTCCTAAAACAGCAGGATATACATTCTTCTCAAGTTCATATGGATTTTTCTCTACACCACATACTGTGTCAAAAAACAAGATCAATAAACTTAAAACTGGAAGGGCTCAATATTTTGTATGTTCATTTCACATCTTTGTATGTGTTTCTTCTTTCTGAATTTGTAAAGGAGCTCTCTCTACAGAAATAATCCTGAATCTTAAAAAAATACTGCATATGCTGAGTTTGACCTATCAAATCCCTCAGTGAATGTATATTTTTATTAAATAAATCTTGTTAAAATATTATATGAGAAAGTAAGGAATAAACCACATGAAATATTACTTAAAGTGAACATTTTGTGCTTGACATTTTTTTAATTCTTTTTTTTTAATCTTCATTTTATTGAGATATATTCACATACCACGCAGTCATACAAAACAAATTGTACTTTCGATTGTTTACAGTACCATTACATAGTTGTACATTCATCACCTAAATCAATCCCTGACACCTTCATTAGCACACACACAAAAATAACAAGAATAATAATTAGAGTGAAAAAGAGCAATTGAAGTAAAAAAGAACACTGGGTACCTTTGTCTGTTTGTTTCCTTCCCCTATTTTTCTACTCATCCATCCATAAACTAGACAAAGTGGAGTGTGGTCCTTATGGCTTTCCCAATCCCATTGTCACCCCTCATAAGCTACATTTTTATACAACTGCCTTTGAGATTCATGGGTTCTGGGTTGTAGTTTGATAGTTTCAGGTATCCACCACCAGCTACCCCAATTCTTTAGAACCTAAAAAGGGTTGTCTAAAGTGTGCATAAGAGTGCCCACCAGAGTGACCTCTCGGCTCCTTTTGGAATCTCTCTGCCACTGAAGCTTATTTCATTTCCTTTCACATCCCCCTTTTGGTCAAGAAGATGTTCTCCGTCCCACGATGCCGGGTCTACATTCCTCCCCGGGAGTCATATTCCACGTTGCCAGGGAGATTCACTCCCCTGGGTGTCTGATCCCACGTAGGGGGGAGGGCAGTGATTTCACCTTTCAAGTTGGCTTAGCCAGAGAGACAAGGCCACATCTGAGCAACAAAGAGGCATTCAGGAGGAGGCTCTTAGGCACAACCATAGGGAGGCCTAGCCTCTCCTTTGCAGCAACCGTCTTCCCAAGGGTAAAACTTATGGTAGAGGGCTCAACCCATCAAACCACCAGTCCCCTATGTCTGTGGTCATGTTATGTGCTTGACATTTAAGAAATAACATCCAGGAGAAGCACCAGCATATCTCTCTCCTCAGTATCAGGGACACAAACAGAAAGCTTTTAGTCACTGCTGATGCAGACTTCAAGTTGCCCTCACTAGATTGGTTCTCACTGTTGGACATACAGGGGTGCCTCACCTTGGTCCCATGAAGAGGAAGCTCTTGTTCACACTACTATCTAGGAACTGACCAAGGTTGTCACATTGCTGAGGAACTTGTGGTCAGCAGAAGTGAGTTCAGTTTCCCACTCCAGGCTGGAAGAGATCAGCCCTCAGTGTTTAGTGGTGAACACGCATCTCCTCTGTCCTTTTTCCTGAATCTGATATTCATTATTGATATCATTTAATGTCATTTTGGGGAAATTCAAATAGAATTGTAGAATATTCTCATGTGCCTTCATGGGAATGGTGGTGATAACAAGAAGTAAAGTATAAGGTCAGTATGCAAAAGTCAATTGTAGAGACAGAGGAAACAAGATGGTTGATTAGGGAGAGACTGGGATCCCTTGTCTCCTGGAGAAACAAGTAGGGGTCAAGCAGAAACTGTCCACAACAATGGATATGGGTCTCCAGAGATCAGGGGGAGTGCTGTGCAACATCCAGGAAAATGCAGAATAAGGAGATGGAGAAGATGCTGTGAGACAATGTGAGTAACCCCTCATTCCTGAGTTCATCCCAACACTTGGGGCAGAAAGCATTTGGTTCTCCAGTCTCTGGCCAGTGGGCATCTCCAGATTGAGAAGACAGCAGATATCTGCTCTTCCAAAAACAGAGTGAACATGATCTAGCACTGTGCCAGCTTTTGGCCAGTGAATTTGATTTGCTGGGGCCACTGACAGCTTAAACCCACCCTGCTTGTTGCAGCTATGCCATTGTCGGGAGTCTGCAGGGAGCTTCTCAGCCTTCTGAGGGCTGGGAGAATAGGTTGCCAATGAGTGTCATCTTCTGGCAGGTGATGAAAGTGCACCTCAAGGAATATGTCCAAAAGGCTTTTGGACAGAGGGCCATATGCTTGGCAGGCAAGGAAATTGTGCCCTTAGGGAGTGGAATTAAAGACTTCCAGGTTTATTTACCTGACCTTCTTCCTGGGACCCTTTGGAGTTGGTGTGCACCCCTTTTGTGGATCTCTAACACAGCATAGTTGGGTAATTTAATTTTGATTCTTCAAATTACTAATCAGGCATTTATTAAGCAAGAACTATTTACCAGATACATGGTAATATCTGTCTCTATGAGTTAGATAGTAGGGATATAAAAATGTATGAGTAAAACATGGCCCATTTCTAAATTAAATGGGCATATTGAAAATGACAACTTAACTGATTAAATAACTAGTAATAGCAAAGAAAATGTTTTCACTGACCTTTTTTTGCCTTTGCTTTATTTTTTATTTGTTGTTATTTTTTTTCAGTTTTATTTAGATGTATTCACAATACCACACAATCATCCATGGTGTACAATCAACTGTTCACAGTACAATCATATAGTTGTGTATTCACCACCCCAAACTATTTGTGAACATTTTCCTTACACCAGAAAGAAACAGAATAAGAATAAAAAATAAAAGTAAAAAACAACACCCAAATCATCACCCCCATCCCACCATATTTTTCATTTAGCTTTTGTCCCCATTTTTCTACTCATCCATCCATACACTGGATAAAGGGAATGAGGTCCACAAGGTTTTCACAATCACACCATCACCCCTTGTAATCTACATTGTTATATGATAACCTTCAAGAGTCAAGGCTGCTGGGATGGAGTTTGATAGTTTCAGGTATTTACTTTTAGCTATTCCAGTACATTAAAACCTAAAAAGTGTTATCTATATAGTGTGTAAGGATGTCCACCAGAGTGACTTCTTGACTCCATTTGAAATCTCTCAGCCACTGAAGTTTTATTTCTTATTTTTTGTGTGTACATTTAGTTTTTTTAAATTCATTTTTATTGAGATATATTCATATACCATGCAGTCATACAAAGTGTACATTCAATTGTTCATAGAAACATTATATAGTTCTGCTTTCATCACCAAAATTAATTTTTGAACATTTTCATTACCACACACACAAAAATAATAAGAATAAAAATTAAAGTGAAAAAGAACAATTGAAGTAGAAAAGAACACTGGGTGCCCTTTTTTATTTGGACCCCATTTTTCTACTCATTCATCCATACACTGGACAAAGGAGTGCGGCGCATATGGCTTTCCCAATCACATTGTCACCCATCATAAGCTACATTTTTATTCAACTATCTTCAAGATTCATGGGTTCTGGGTTGTAGTTTGATAGTTTCAGGTATTTACTGCTAGCTATTCCAATTCATTAGAACCTAAAAACGGTTGTCTATATTGTGTGTAAGAGTGCCAACCCAAGTGACTTCTTGGCTCCTTTTGGAATCTCTCAGCCACTGAAACTTATTTCATTTGCTTTTACATCCCCCTTTTGGTCAAGTAGATGTTCTCCATCCCATGATGCTGAGTCTACATTCCTCCCTGGGAGTCATTTTCCACGTTACCAGGAAGATTCACTCCCCTGGGTGTCTGATCCTACTAGGGGGGAGGGCATTGATTTCACCTGCCAAGTTGGCTTAGCTAGAGAGGGCCACATCTGAGCAACAAAGAGGTATTTGGGAGGAGGTTGTTAGGCACAATTATAAGGATGCCTAGCCTCTCCTTTGCAGCAACAGTCTTGCCAAGGGCAAGTCCAATGGCGAGAGTTCAGCCCATCAAACCACCAGTCCCCTATGTCTGTGAGCACATCAAACCATCAAGGTGGGGAAGCACAACACTCCTGAATTCTCCACCAGCTCCTCAAGAGGGCTCTGGGTTTTTTTTACTGTTATTTTTTAATTAATTCTTTTTTTTTAATTAACTATATCAAAAAAATTTTTTTTAAAAAAAGTAAAAAAACATTTCAAACAAGCCATAGCATAACAAGGGAGTAAGAAAAAGACAACTAATCTAAAATAACTACTTTACTTCCAACACATTCCTACTCTACCCCAAGAAAATAACCTAATATAGCAACATTTCTGTGAACTTGTTCCTTCCATACCCACCAGAAATTAACAAACCATAGTCATTTCTGGGCACTCCCAGAACGTTAAATTTACCCATAACAGCTTATCTGTTCTTATTTGGCTATCATTCCCCCTCCATTAATTGTTTCTGTTACTAATTCCCCTACATTCTACATTTTACATTTATTTTACATTTTTCAATGTTCACATTAGTGGTAGCATATAATATTTCTCTTTTTGTGCCTGGCTTATTTCACTCAGCATTATATCTTCAAGGTTCATCGATCCTGTCATATGTTTCATGATATCATTCCTTCTTACTGCCACATAGTATTCCATCATGTGTACATACAACATTTTATTTATCCACTCATCAGTTGAAGGACATTTGGGTTGTTTCCATCTCTTGACAATTGTAAATAATGCTGCTATGAACATTGGTTTGCAGATATCTGTTTTTGTCACTGCTTTCCGTTCTTCCAGGTATATACTGAGAAGTGCAATCACTGGATTGAAAGGTAACACTATATATAATTTTCTAAGGAACTGCCAGACTGACTTCCAGAGTGGCTGAATGATTATACAGTCCCACCAAAGATGAGTAAGTGTTCCAATTTCTCCAAATCCTCTCCAGCACTTGTAGTTTCCTGTTTGTTTTATGGCAGCCATTCTAATTGGTGTGAGATGGTATCTCATTGTGGTCTTAATTGGCATCTCTCTAATAGCTAGTGAAGCAGAACATTTTTTTCATGTGTTTCTTGGCCATTTGTATTTCCTCTTCAGAGAACTGTCTTTTCATATCTTTTGCCCATTTTATAATTGGGCTGTCTTACTATTGTCATTGAGCTGTATGATTTCTTTATATATGCAGGATATCAGTCTTTTGTCAGATACATGGTTTCCAAAAATTTTTCCCATTGAGTTGGCTGCCTCTTCACCTTTTTGAGAAATTCCTTTGAGGTACAGAAGTTTCTAAGCTTGAGGAGTTCCCATTTATCTATTTTTAATTTTGTTGCTTGTGCTTTGGGTATAAGGTCTAGGAAGTGGCAGCCTAGTACAAGGTCTTGAAGATGTTTCCCTACATCATCTTCTAGGAGTTTTATGGTACTGTCTTTTATATTGAGATCTTTGATCCACTTTGAGTTAATTTTTGTGTAGTGTGTGATGTAGGGGTCCTCTCTGATTCTTTTGGATATGGATATCCAACTCTCCCAGCCCCATTTATTGAAAAGACTGTTATGTCTCAGTTCAGTGGCTTTGGGTGCCTTATCAAAGATCAGTTGGTCATAGATCTTGGGGTCTATCTCCAAATTCTCAACTTGACTCCATTGATCAATATATCTATCTTTGTGCCAGTACCAAGCTGTTTTTTTATTTTTTAAATTCAGTTTTATTGAAATATATTCACATACCATACAATTATCCATGATATACAATCAACTGTTCACAGTAGGATCATATAGTTATGCATTCATTACCACAATATATTTCTGAACATTTTCCTTACATCAGAAAGAATCAGAATAAAAATAAAAAATAAAAGTAAAAAAGGACACCCAAACCATCCCCCCACCCCACCCTATTTGTCATTTAGTTTTTATCCCCATTTTTCTACTCATCCATCCATACACTAGATAAAGGGAGTGTGATCCACAAGGTTTTCACAATCATACTGTCACCCCTTGTAATCTACATTATTATATAATTGTCTTCAGGAGTCCAGACTACTGAGTTGGAGTTTGATAGTTTCAGGTATTTACTTCTAGCTATTCCAATACATTAAAACCTAAGATGTGTTATCTATATAGTGCATAAGAATGTCCACCAGAGTGACCTCTCGACTCCATTTGAAATCTCTCAGCCACTGAAATTATTTCATCTCATTTTGCATCCCCCTTTTGCTCAAGAAGATATTCTCAGTCCCATGATGCCAGGGTTAGATTCATCCCCTGGAGTCATATCCTGTGTTGCCAGGGAGATTTATACCCCTGGGAGTTGGGTCCCATGTAAGGGGGAGGGCAGTGAGTTAACCTGCTGAGGTGGCTCAGTTAGAGAGAGGGAGGGCCACATGTGCGCAACAAAGAGGTACTCAGGGGGAGACTCTTAGGCACAATTATATGCAAGCTTAGGTTCTCCTTTGCAGTAATGAGCTTCATAAGGGCAAGTCCCATGATCAAGGGCTCAGCACATCAAACCACCAGTCCCAATATTTGTGACAACATCAACACCAGTCCAGGTGAGGAAGTCCAACACTTCTGCACCTTTCCCCAGCTCCTTGGGTCAGGGGGTAGTCTGTAAATATATTTTTTATTCTCTGCCCAAATTACTTTGGGATGTTTCACTATTTCACTCTAACCTAAACTAAACTACCATATCTCACTTCCTATTCAAAGTTCCATGTAATTGTGGTGTTTGAACAAACTGACTATAGAGTTACACTGTATAGAAAATATAGATCCTGCACCAAATAGACATCTCTTCCCTTGGTCTCACATGGAAGTTGAAGTTTTAAAACACAGTCAGTTTTGACCTTTATCCCTTGGCCCAGTTTGCCCTAGTCTTAACCAGATCTGCTTCATTCATATCACTAATTGAAGTCTGTGCTCTTTCTCAGATTTTTTTAACAGTTGCTGTATGCACTAATACTGACATTCATATCTGCCAAGCTCTAGCTCTGAGTTTCAGGTGTCACAGAGATATGCATTGCTCCAGAGACCAATCAGGTTATACACTAAGGGCTCAGCATCTCAAAGTTTAGAGATAGGCATTACAATTCAGGAATAGAGTCAACTGGTGTAAGAGCTTACAGTCTAGGGACTATTACAATAATCATGTCCATGTTAGGCTATGTTCTAAGATTCAATTCTGAGTTTACACATTGTAGTTAGTCCATATTGGTGAGGCATTATGGTGCTTGCCTTTATTTCTGGTGTACTTCACTCAAATACTGTGTACAGGATCCATTCACCTCATTGTGTGTCTCACAGCTTCACTCCTCATAGTTGCTCAATATTCCATTGAATGCATATGCTACAGTTCACCATTCTGTTCCTCAGCCTATGTACCCTTAGGTCACCTCCATCCATTGCAAATCATGATTACAGTCTCCATGAACAACAGTTTGCAAATGTCCATTCATGTCTCTGCTCTCAGATCTTCAAATGACATACCCCATAATGAAGTTGCAGGACTTATGGTCCCCACATTCTTAACTTTTTGTGAAACCACCACAATGACCTTCAGAAAGGCTACACTATTCTACCTGCACATCAACAGTAGATAGGTACATCCCTCTCATGATGTTTTCTCCAACATTTTTACTCCTACATATATTTTTCCTACAATTTTATAGAGTTATGTTCACATATCATACGTTTATCCACAGTGTACAATCAGTTGTTCATGGTATCATCATAAAGTTGTACATTTATCACCACAATCAGCACTTGAACATATTGATTACTACAAGAAAAATTGTTTTTTAGCAATAATAAAAAAGATGATAAAAAGAAAAATAACATGTCATACAATACAATATAATAGTAAGGACAGAAAATACCACCACTGCCAAGAATCCCATATTCCTCCCCTATATCCCCCTCTCATATACACTTAGCATTGGCATATTGCCATTGTTACCTTTAATGGAGGTATATTACAATGTTACTGTTGACCATAGATTCCAGTTTGCTTTGATTATGTTTTTTCCCAAATACCATCCCTTTTTCAACACTCTACATGGTTGACATTCATTTGCTCTCCCACATGCAAAAATATTTGTATATTTGTATATTTAGTAACAGTCATTGGCCACTCCAGTTTTTGTCAAGTTATACAGTCCCAGTCTTTATCATCTATCTTTACCTTTGGTGTCATACATTGTCCTATCCCACCTCTTTCAACCTTACTCACAGACATCTTTGTTCAGTGTACTTACAATATTGTACTACCATCACACAGTATTATGCTATCTATTTCTGGATCTATACAATCAATCCTACTAAATATTCTGTGGTCCTTCAGTATCAAATGCCTGACCTCTACCCTCTTTCTATCTCCTGGTCACCTGTGTTGTCAGCTTTTAACTCCCAAATTTTGTTCATTAATGTCTGTTCATATTAGTGAGGCCATACAGAATCTGTCCTTTTGTTTCTGGCTAACTTCACTCAACATAATGTCCTCAAGGTTCAGCCACACTATTATGTGATCCATGTCTTTGTTCTGTCTTACAGCTGCATAATATTCCATCATCTGTATATACCATAGTTTGTTTATCCACTCATCTGTTGATGGACATTTGTGCTGTTTCCATCTCTTGACAATCATGAATAATGCTGCAATAAACATCAGTTTACAAATGTCTGTGTCTTCAATTTCAGTTCCTCTAGTATATACCTAGCAATGGAATAGCTGGGTCATATGGCAAATCTATATTTAGCTTCCTGAGGAAACTCCACACTATCTTCCAGAGTGGTTGCACCATTCTACATTCCCACCAACAACGAATAAATGTGACTTGTTCTCCACATCCTCTCCAGCACTTGTCATTTTCTGCTTTTTTCGACAATGGCCATTCTGGTAGGTGTGAGGTGATATCTCATTGCCGTTTTGATTTGCATTTCCTTAATAGCCAGAGAAGTTGAGCATTTTTTCATATGTTTTTGAGCCATTTGTATTTCCTCTTCAGAAAAATGTCTGTCCATGTCTTTTGTCCATTTTTCAATTGGATTGTTTGTCTTTCTGTTATTGAGATGTAGGATTCTTTTATATATTTGGGATATTAAACTCTTATCTGATATGTAGTTTCCAAATATCATCTCCCATTGTCTAGGTTGCCTTTTTACTTTTCTGACAATGTCCTTTGATGTACAAAAGTGTTTAATTTTGAGGGGATCCCATTTGCCTATTTGTTCATTGGTTGTTCATGCCTTGGATGTGAGGTCTAAGAAACCACCTCCTGTAACAAGATCTTTTAAGATATTGCCCTACATTTTCTTCTAGGAGTTTTATGGTCTTGGTGCTAACATTTAGTCCTTTGATCCATTTCAAGTTAATTTTTGTATAAGGTGTGAGATAGGCATCCTCTTTCATTCTTTTGGAAATGGATATCCAGTTCTCCAAACACCATTTATTGAACAGGCTGTTCTTTCCCAGTTGCTTTGGCTTCACTGCCTTATCAAAGATCAGTTGTCTGTAGTTGTGAGGGTCTACTTCTGAACAATCAATTCAATTCCATTGGTCAGTATATCTGTCCTTATGCCAGTACCATGCTGTTTTGAGCACTGTAGCTTTGTAATATGCTTCAAAGTCAGGTAGTGTGAGACCTCCCACTTCGTTCCTCTTTCTCAAGATATTTTTGGCTATTCGGGGCAGCTTGCCCTTCCAAATAAATTTAGTTATTGGTTTCCCTATTTCTGTAAAGTAAGTTGCTGAGATTTGAATTGGTATTGCATTGAATCTGTAAATCAGTTTAGGTAAAATTGCCATTTTAACTATATTTAGTCTTCCAATCCATGAACATGGTATGTTTTTCCTTTTTTTTTTTTTTTTTTTTTAGGTCTTGTTCAATTTCTTTTAGCAGTTTCTTATACTTTTCTATGTAAAGCTCTTTTGTGTCCTTGGTTAAGTTTATTCCTAAATACTTGATTCTTTTTGTTGCTATTATAAATGGGATTTTTTTCTTGATTTTCTCCTCTTGTTGCACATTACTTGTGTATAGGAACACTGCAGATTTTTGCATGTTGATCTTGTAGCCTGCTACTTTGCTGTATTCATTGACTAGTTCTAGCAGCTTTGCTGTAGATTTTTCTGGATTTCCTACATAAAGAATCATGTCATCTGCAAATAGTGAAAGTTTTACTTCTTCCTCTCCAATTTGAATGCTTTTTATTTCTTTTTCTTGCCTAATTGCTCTAGCTAGAACTTCCAGCACAATATTGAATAACAATGGTGATAGTGGGCATTGCTGTCTTGTTCCTGATCTTAGAGGAAAAGCTTTCATTCAATCCCCATTGAGGATGATGTTAGCTGTGGGTTTTTCATATATTGCCTTTATCATATTGAAAAAGTTCCCTTCTATTCCTATTCTTTGAAGTGTTTTCATCAGGAAAGGGTGTTGAATTTTGTCTAAGGTCTTTTCTGCATTGCTTGAGATGATCATGTGGTTCTTATGCTTTGATTTATTGATGTGATGTATTACATTAATTGATTTTCTTGTGTTGAACTAGCCTTGCATACCTGGAATAAATCCCACCTGGTGGTGTTGTATGATTCTTTTAGTGTGTTGCTGGATTTGCTTTGTGAGCATTTTGTTGAGGATTTTTGTGTCTATATTCATTAAAGAAATTGGTCTATAATTTTTTTGTAGTATCTTTGTTAGGGTGATGTTGGCTTCATAGAATGAGTTAAGTAGCTTTCCCTCTTCTTCATTTCTGTGTCTATATTCATTAAAGAAATTGGTCCATAATTTTTTTTGTAGTCTTTGTTAGGGTGATGTTGGCTTCATAGAATTAGTTAGGTAGCTTTCCCTCTTCTTCAATGTTTTTGAAGAGTTTGAGCAGGATTGGTACTAATTCTTTCTTGAATGTTTGGTAGAATTCACATGTGAAACCATCTGGTCCTGGGCTTTTCCTTTTTGGCAGCTTTTTGATTACTGACTTAATCTCTCTACTTGTGATTGGTTTGTTGAGGTCATCTATTTCTTCTTGAGTCAATGTTGGTAGTTTATGCATTTCTAGGAAGTTTCCTTTTCTTCTAAGTTGTCTAGTTTATTAGCATATAGTTGCTCATAGTATTTTCTCATTATCTCCTTAATTTCTGCAGCATTGGTAGTTATATTTCCTTACCCATTTCTGATTGCATTTATTTGCATCTGCTCTATTATTTTTTGTTGGCCTAGCCAGTGGTCCATCAATTTTATTGATTTTCTCAAAGAACCAATTTCTGGTTTTGTTGGTTCCCTCTATCATTTTCCTGTTCTCAATTGCATTTATTTCTACTCTAATCTTTGTTATTTCTTCCCTTCTGCTTGCTTTGGGGTTAGTTTGCTGTTTTTTCTCTAATTCCTCCAATTGAACAGTTAATTCTTCAATTTTTGCTCTCTCTTCTAATATAGGCATTTAGGGCAATAAATTTCCTTCTCTGCACCACCTTTGCTGCATCCCATAAGTTTTGATAAGTTGTGTCTTCATTGTCACTTGCCTCAAGGTATTTACTAATTTCTCTTGTAATTTCTTCCTTTACCCACTGGTTTTCTAAGAGGGTATTGTTTAGCCTCTATATGGTTGTGAATTTTATGACCATCTGCCTTTTATTTATTTCCAACTTCATTCCATTATGGTCTGAGAAAGTGTTTTGTATAATATCAATATTTTTAAATTTTTTGAGATTTGCTTTGTGACCCAACATGTGGTCTATCCTAGAGAATGTTCCATGAGCACTTGAGACAAAAGTGTATCCTACTGCTGTTAGATGTAATGTTCTATAAATGTCTGTCAATTCTAGTTCACTTATCATGCAATTCAACATCTACATTTCTTTAGTGATCCTCTAACTAGATGTTGTATTCATTGATGAGAGTGGTGTATTGACGTCTCCAACTATTATTGTAGAGTTGTCTACTTCTCCTTTCAGTGATTTTAGTGTTTGCCTCATGAATTTTGGGGCATTCTGGCTTGGTGCATAAATATTTATGATTGTTATGTTTTCTTGATGAATTGACTCTTTTATTAATATATAGTGTCTTTTTTGTCTCTTTTAAAAGTTTTACTTTAGAAGTCTAATTTATCTGATATTAATATAGCTACTCCCACATTTTTCTAGTTGTTGGTGTAAAATATCTTTTCCAACCTTTCACTTTCAGTCTATGTTTGTCCTTGTGTCTAAAGTGAGTTTCTTGTAGACAGCATGTAGATGGGTCCTGTTTTTTAATCCATTCTGCAAGTCTGTGTCTTTTTATTGGGGAGTTTAATCCATTTATGTTTAGTGTTATTTCTGTAAGGGCAGTACTTTCTACTACCATTTTGTCTTTTGGGATTTGTATGTCATATCTTATTTTTAACTCTCTCTCCTTTTACCTTTCCTGACAATCTTCATTTCTGCACTCTTCTCCAACTCTCTCTCTCCTGTCTTTTCCTATCAGCCTGTAGCACTCCCTTTAGTATTTCTTGTAGTGCTGGTCTCTTCTTGACAAAATCTCTTAGTGTCCATTTGTCTGAAAATGTTTTAATCTCTCCCTCATTCTTGAAGTAAAGTTTTGCCAGATATAGAATTCTTGGTTGGCAGTTTATCTCTTTCAGTATCTTAAATATGTCATGCCACTGTCTTCTTGCCTCCATGGTTTCTGCAGAGAAATCTGTACATAGTCTATCAACCTTCCCTTGTATGTGATTGATTGCTTTTCTCTTGCTGGTTTCAGAATCCTCTCTTTGTCTTTGACATTAGACAATCTGATCAGTTTGTGTCTTGGAGTAGGTCTATTGGGATCTATTCTATTTGGGGTATGCTGTACTTGAATCTTTAATTTTCTGTCTTTTATAAGAGTTGGGAAATTTTCAGTGAATATTTCTTCTATTACTCTTTCTGCCCCTTTTCCCTGCTCTTCTCCTTCTGGGACACCCATAACATATATATTTGTATGCTTCATGTTCTCACTCAGCTCCCTAAGACCCTGCTCATATTTTTCCATCTTTTTCACCATCTGTTCTTTTGTGTGTATGAATTCAAATGTCTTGTCTTCCAGTTCACTGATCCTTTCTTCTGCCTGTTCAAATCTACTATTGTGCCCCTCCATTGTGTTCTTCATCTCCTCCATTGTGGTCTTCATTCCTGTGAGTCCTGCCATTTGTTTTTTCAAGTTTATGAATTCTTCTTTATGGTCATCCAGTGTCTTCTTTATATCCTTCATCTCTTTCACTATATCTTCCTTCATTTCATTGAATTTATTTAATATTAGTTGCCTCAACTCCTGTATCATGGTTGAACTATTAGTTTGTTCCTTTGACTGGTCCATGTTTTCATGTTTCTTGGTATGGCTTGTTATCTTGTTTAGGCATCTGATTTTCTTGATTAGCTTATTCTGGAGCTTGTTTTCTATTTTTTACCTAGGGATTTTCTTTTTGGTTGGCTTTGTTCTCTGGCCTCTGTTATTCAGTTCAACTTATTCCAGACCTCTAACTTAGGTTCTATTTAGTTGATCAGAATTTTTCACCTCTTTTTTGTTCTGTTTCTTGGTCTGCCTCTATGTAGCCTTTTTGTGAGAGGGTCTCCTCAGATATGGTCTACTCCAGTCAGATTTTCCCAGCCTAGTGAGGCCCAGATCTCATTGGGAGGGTATGGAGTTTTCCTGAGAATGATACCCTCCTATGATGCCTTTAGAATCAGTGCTTTTCCTCTCCTGTCCAGCAGGTGGTGCTTGCCAGCCCACAGCTCCCCCACCAGTGTAAGGTGGCATGGAGATTTTAGTGCCCCTGGTGACTCTGATTCTGTCAGTGACATGGCTGACTGAATCTGGAATCTGAATTCCAGCCCCTGGGGTCTGAGTTCCCAGAAGGAGGACTGCCAGTTGAGCTGAACCTCCTTCCACTCTCCCAATCCTCAGAACTCCAGTCATCTCTCAGGGGCACTATTCCCTTCTCCCCTCTCCTCTTTGGGGCATCTCTAGCTAGATTCCTTGGTCATCCTGAGTTGCCAATTAAAGATGGGGGTGGAGACATTCAGAAGTGAATCAGGAACTCAAAGATGTTGTGGGTACTGTCTCCCCCCAAGCCCAGCCTAGTCCCTCAACCTGGGCTTTCTGATAGAAAATAACCACATGTGTTACTTTTAGATTAAAAAAAATAGAAAAGAAAAACAAGAAAAAGAAAAAAGAAAAAAGAAAGGAGTCCCTTTTAAAAGTCTTTCCCCAGCCTGGAAGTTTTGGCAGTGTCAGAATAGAGCATTTAAAGATGTACTTTGGGCTACTGTCTGATAGTTACTCTCCAACAGCTTCAATTCCACTCCTGCTGGGGGCTATTGAAATGCAAAAAGGTAAGAAATCAGTGAGAAGCCAGAATGGACAAAATGTAGGGTAAAAATGGCTTTTTCAGAACCTGGGAATCGGTGCCCACTTTTATGTGCCCCACTTCTCTGAGCCTAGCCCTTCTTTAGCACCCCCAGCTCCCAAAATTAGTTAATTAATTTGTTAATTAATTCTGCAGTTGAGGCTGGGTTGAGCCCCCCTTCTTGCCCTCAGCAGATTGCTGTTTTTGGGGTTTTCTTCCCCCTTTCAGGGAGCCAGCAGCAAGACATTCTGTGAGGTCTGGATGGGGAGAGGCGCCAGACCCCTGATCAAGGGAACTTACAATGTTCACTGCATTCTCAGCTTTTCCTCCAATTCCAAGCTTGTGTCCGATGTGTGACTGGTTACTGGAGACCCCAAAAACACTGTTTCATATAGTTCTTGGGTATTTGCCAGCTGCTCTAGGGGAGAGATGAAATTCTGCACCTCACCACTCTGCCATCTTGCACTGCCCCCAGTACCAAGCTGTTTTGACTACTGTAGCTTAATAATAAGCTTCAAAGTCAGGGAGTGTAAGACCTACCACTTTGTTTTTGTTTTTTAGAGTGTTCTCAGCAATTCAAGGCATTTTCCTTTCCAAATAAATTTGATAACTAGCTTTTCCAAGTCTGCAAAGTAGGTTGATGGAATTTAGATGGGGATTGCATTGAAAGTGTAGATGAGTTTGGGTAGAATTGACATCTTAATGACATTCAGCTTTCCTATCCGTGAACATGGAATATTATTCCATCTTTTAAGATCCCCTTCTATTTCTTTTAGTAGAGTTATATAGTTTTCATTGTATAGGTCTTTTACATCTTTGGTTAAGTTTATTCATAGGTACTTGATTTTTTTTAATTGCTATTGAAAATGGTATCTTTTTCTTGAGTGTCTTTTCACTGTGTTCATTTCTAGCATATAGAATCATTACTGACTTATGTGCATTAATCTTGTATGATGCTACCTTGCTAAACTTGTTTATTAGCTCTAGTAACTGTATCACCAATTTCTCAGGGTTTTCCAAAAATCAGATCATATTATCTGCAAATAATGACAGTTTTATTTCTTTGTTTCCAATTTGGATGCCTTTTATTTCTTTGTCTTGCCAGATTGCTCTGGCTAGCACTTCTACCACAATGTTGAATAATAGTGGTGACAGTGGGCATCCTTGTCTCATTCCTGATCTTAGAGGGAAGGCTTTTAATCTCTCACCATTGAGTACTATGCTGGCTGTGGGTTTTTCATATATGCTGTTTATCATATTGAGGAAGTTTCCTTCAATTCCTACCTTTTGAAGTGTTTTTATCAAAAAGGGATGTTGGATTTTGTCAAATGCTTTTTCAGCATCTGCTGAGATGATCATTTGTTTTTTCTCTTTTGATTTGTTAATATGCTGTAATACATTGATTTTCTTACATTGAACCATCCTTGCAGGCCTGGAATGAACCCCACCTGGTCATGGTGTATGATTTTTTTAATGTGTCTTTCAATTTGATTTGTGAGTATTTTGTTGAGAATTTTTGCATCTATATTCATTAGGGAGATTGGCCAGTAGTTTTCATTTTTTGTAGCATCTTTGCCTGGTTTTGGTATTAGATTGTTAGCTTCATAAAATGTGTTAGGTAATGTTCCATTTTCTTTGATGTTTTGAAAGAGTTTAAGAAAGATTGGTGTCAGTTCTTTCTGGAAAGTTTCATAGAATTCCCCTGTGAAGCCATCTGTCCCTGGGCATTTATTTGTGGGAAGCATTTGTTGACTGAGTGGATCTCTTTGCTTGTGATTTGTTGGTTGAGGCCTTCTATTTCTTCTCTTGTCAGTCTAGGTTGTTCATCTGTTTCCAGGAAATTGTCCATTTCCCCTATATTATCCAGTTTGATGGAATACAGTTGTTCATCATATGCTCTTATAATTTTTTAAATTTCTTTGGAATCCACAGTAATGTCACCTTTCTCAACCATTATTTTGTTTATATTATCTTCTTTCTTTTTGATTTTGTCAGTCTAGCCAGGGGCTTGTCAATCTTGTTGATCTTCTCAAAGAACCAACTTTTAGTGTTATTTATTCTCTCTATTGTTTTTTTTTTTTTTTTTTGTTGTCTATGTCATTTATTTCTGCTTTAATCCTTGTTATTTCTTTTCTTCTCCTTGGTTTAGGATTAGTTTGCTGTTCATTTTCTACCTTCTTCAGTTGCTCCATTAGTTCTTTGATTTTCACTTCCTTCCTTTTTGATGCATGCATTTAGTGCTATAAATATCCCCCTCAGTACCATTTTTGCTGCATTCCACAGGTTTTGATATGTTGTGTTCCCATTTTCATTCATCTCTATATATTTAGCACTCTCTTGCTATTTCTTCTTTAACCAACTGAATGTTTAGGAGCATGTTGTATAACCTCCAGGTATTTTGAATTTTCTAAGTCTCTGATGGTTATTGACTTCTAACTGTATTCCATTGTGGTCAGAGAATGTGCTTTGAATAATTTCAATTTTTAAAATTTATTGAGGCTTTTTTTACATCCCAGCATATGATCTATTCTGGAGAAAGTTCCATGAGCACTAGAGAAGAATGCATATCCTCCTGATTTGGGGTGTAATGTTCTATATATGTCTGTTAAATCCAATTCATTTATCAGATTGTTTCGGTTTTCCACTTCCTTATTGGTCTTCTGTCTGGCTGATCTATCTGTAGGAGGGAGTGATGTGTTGAAGTCTCCCACAATTACTGTGGAAACATCAATTGCTTCCTTTAGTTTGTCAGTGTTTGTCTCATGTATTTTGTGGCACCTTGATTGGGTGCATAAACATTTATGATTGTAATTTCTTGTTGGTGAATTGCCCCTTTTATTAGTAGGTAGTGGCTTTCTTTGTCTCTCATAACATTCTTGCATTTAAAATCTATTTTATCTGAGATTAATACTGCTATCCTGCTTTCTTTTTGCTGTAGCTTGCATGATATATTTTTACCATCTTTTCACTTTCAATTTCTTTGTGTCCCTGTGTCCAAGATGAAACTGTCGTATGAAACATATTGATGGTTCTTTTTTTGATCCATTCTGCCAATCTTTATCTTTTAATTGCGGAGTTTAATATGTTTACATTCAATGTTATTACTGTGAAGACATTTCTTGAATCACCCATCCTATCCTTTGGTTTATGTTTGTCAGATGTATTTTTCCCTCTCTATTAATGTCCTTTAATGTACCCATACTGAATCTCTTTAGTACTGAACCTTTCTCCATATCGCTGTCTCCTTTCTTTGTTTCTCTGATGATAGGTCTCCTTTTAGATCTCAAGTAGGGCAGGTCTCTTGTTAGCAAATTCTCTCAGCATTTGTTTGTGAATAATTTAAGCTCTCCATCAAATTTGAAGGAGTGCTTTGCTGGATAAAGGATTCTTGGTTGGCAATTTTTCTCTCTCAGTATTTTAAATGTCATGCCACTGCCTTATCACCACCATGGTGGCTGCTGAGTAGTCACTAGTTAGTCTTATGCTATTTCCTTTGTAAGTGGTGAATTGCTTTTCTCTTGCTGCTTTCAGAACTTGCTCCTTCTCTTCAGTATTTGACAATCTGATCAGAATATGTCTTGGAGAGGTTTTATTTGGATTTATTCTGTTTGGAATTTCTGGGCATTTATGATTTGTGTATTTATGGTGTTTAGAAGATTTGGGATGTTTTCCCCAACAATTTCCTTGAACATTCTTCCTAGACCTTTACCCTTCTCTTCCCCTTCTGGAACACCAATGAGTCTATATTTAGATGTTTTATATTATATATCAAATCCCTGAGGTCCATTTTGATTTTTTCAATTTTTCTGCATTCTTTCTTTTGTTCTTTCATTTTTGCTCTGTTGTCCTCAAGGTCATGGATTTGCTGTTCAGCTTCCTCTAGTCTTGTACTATGAGTATCCACAATCTTTTTAATTTGGTCAACAGTTTATTATTTCCATAAGGTCACTAATTTTTTATTTACTCTTGCAAATTCTTCTTTATGCTCTTCTAGTGTCTTCTTCATGTCCTTTATATCGTGTGCCATGCTCTCATTGTTTGTCTTTAGTTCTTTGATTAATTGCTCCAAGTACTGTGTCTCCTCTGGTTTTTTTGTTTTGGGTTTTTGGGTTTGGGTTATACATATTGTCTGTTTTTTTTCATATGCTTTAAAATTTTCTGTTGCTTTTGGTCTTGGCATTTGCTTAACTTGATAGGGTTCTTTTAGGATATTTTGGCTGATTCAAACACTTATCTCCATTTTTTCAGATCTACAGCTTTGTGGAGTACACTTTCTCTGACTAACCAGCAGTTGGCATCCATGAGCCACCTATCCCCATCAAGCCAGTTCTCCCCAACTTTGTCTTTGTGGTGATTGAGGTTGTGAGTCTTGTAGGGTCCAAGTGGTGCACCAAGTTTGCATGTGTAGTTGATGCTTCCCACACTGACTGTGGGGTTTGTGTCTGAGCACTCAGGTACGGAAGGCAGCTTTAATAATCAAATCTCCCAGGTGTTCCTGGAGATAAAGCTGTTGCAATAGTCTAATCCCTCTGTTCAGTCTCACCACAGTTTGTCTCTGCAACTGACCCACAAGTCCTTTGTGTTGGCATTGGTCCCTGGGAATTGTGAGTGGGTCCCTTTTCCAAGCTGTGCCCCATAGGTCCCCTGCTGATGGAATACTGTGCTGTGTCACAGGTGAGCACCATCCCACAAAGAAGTTCTGGGCTCAGAGTTGTGTAGCATTGTTCCCAGTCTTCTGAAAGGATGGATGAATGGGGCATGTTAATTTCCTGCTTTTCACACAGCTTCACATTTCAGGCTCTGGAACACTTAGCTGCAGGTGCCTGAAAGGCTATTGTCCATGCCCTATGTTTTGGTGTGTTTGTGTGTTGTTGGAAACACTTCTCATCACACTAGGTTGTTTGGGGCAGCTCTGGTCTGTGGTGCTGTTGCCTGGCAGAAGCATTCCCAGCCCTCCAGGAAGATGGCTGTAAGAGGTTGCCCCATTTTCTTGGGGAGTTGTGGCATTTAGTGAATTTTCTCAGCCACTAGACTTATTGCTTTGTCTCTCAGACTTATCATAGCTCTTCTCTTGCCTGGGACCAAATTGCAAGTTTTTGAGGCTTTCTGTAATGGGCTTCTTAGAGTAATTATTTTGGAAAAAGACAAAAAAGATAAAAAAAAGAAGAGCCCTCCTTGCAGATCTAATGGGCTATTGAAATGCTAAGAGACAAGGAAGGTCATGTCATTAAGGAACAATCAAGAAAGCAGGGAAACTATCTCTTCAGCTCTTCATACCAGGGATCTTGCCTTCTGGATTTTCATATGAGCCTGAATCTGCCTGACCCCTGCCCTTCTCTGTTTAATATTCACCAGAACCCCAAAAAGTCTCTGTTTTTATTTTTGTTTTTTTTTTTTTTTCTGTTTTTCCTAGCCCTATCTGCTCCCCACTGTGTTGACTGCTCCCAGATTCTCTGATGTCTGGTCACAGTCTATTTATGTTTGGAGTTTTAATCAGCAGCCTGAGTTTTCAATCAGAGCCATAATTTCAGTTCTCCCTCCTTGTTCCCAGCACAGACAGCCCCTTCTCACATGGGACAGAGCCTGGCAAGGAGAAGCACGGGTTCCCTGGCCATAAGGACTTACATATTTTGCTGATCTCAGCTGTCCCATGCATTCACAAGTGTTGTATGAAGTATGTCCAAAGTCAAACTGCTCTGCAGTGCCTTGTCCATGCAGTTCCTTGAAGCTTTATTTCATTTCATTTCACATCTCCCTTTTGGTCAAAAAGATGTTCTCAATACCATGGTGCCAGGTCCAGATTCATCCTAGGGAGTCATATCCTGCATTGCCAGGGAGATTTGCACCCACATAAGGGAGAGGGCAGTGAGATCACATGCCAAGGTAGCTTAATTAGAGAGAGAGGGCCACATCTGAGCAAGGCACTTAGGGGGAGACTCTTAGGCACAATTATAAGATACACATTTTCCTCAGGTGCCCATGGAACATTCTCTAGGGTAGACCATATGTTGGGTCAAAAATGAAGTCTAAATAAATTTTAAAATTATTGATCTTATACAGAACACTTTTTCAGAGCATAATGGAATGAAGATGGAAACAAATAACAGGCAAAAGTTTGGAATATTCACAAATATATGGAGACTAAACACTCTACCAAACAACCAGTGAGTAAAGGAAGAAATTACATGATTAGTAAATATCTTGAGGCAAATGAAAATGAAAATGAAAATGCTACATATCAAAACTTTTGGGATGCAGCAAAAGCAGTGCTGAGAGGGAAATTTATTGCCCCAAATGCCTATATTTAAAAAGAAAGAGAGAAAAATTTGAGGAAGTAATGTTTACCTGGAGAAACTTGAGAAATGACAGCACACTAGCCCCAAAGCAAACAGAAGGAAAGAAATAATAAGATTAGAGAAGAAATAAGTGAAATTGAGATCATGAAAACAATATAGAGATAAAACCAGAATTTAGTTCTTTGGGAAAATCAACAAAATCTACGGACCCTTAGCTAGGCTAATAAAAAAAAGAGAAAGGATGGATAAAAATAAAATCAGAAATGGGAAAGAGGACAACAAATGACCCCAGAGAAATAAAGAAGATAATGAGAGGATACTATGAAAAACTATATGTTACTTAACTAAACAACTTAGACAAAATAGACAACTTCCTAGAAAAGCATGAACGACTAACATTTACTTGAGATGAAATAGAGGACCTTGACAGCCCAATTACAAGGAAATCAATTGAGTCAGTCAACAAAAAGCTCCCAAAAAAGAATAGTGTAAGGATAGATGGCTTCACATGTGAATTCCACCAACAATTCAAGAAAGAATTAGTACCAATTATGCTCAAACTCTTCAGAAAAAATTAGAGGTGGGAAAGTAACCTAACTCATTCTATGAAGCCAACATCACCTTAATTAAGAAGGCAGACAAAGATACTACAAGAAGAGAAAATCACAGACCAATCTCTTTAATAAATATAAATGCAAAAATCCTCCACAAAATGCTAACAAATTGAATCCAGCAGGACATTAAAAGAATTATACACCATGGCCACGTGGGATTTATTTCAGGTATGCAAGGCTGGTTCAACGTAGGAAAATCAATTAATGTAAAAAAACACATCAATAAATCAAGGTGAAAAAGCCACAGGATCATCTCAATTGATGCAGAAAAGGCATTTGACAAAATTGAACATTATTTCTTGATGAAAACACTCAAAAGGATAGGAATAGAAGGGAACATTCTCAATATGATAAAAGCAATATATGAAAAACACACAGCTAACAATATACTCTATGGGGAAAGACTGAAAGCTTTCCTTTTAAGATCAGGAATATGACATGGATGGTCACCATCACCATTGTTATTCAATATTGTACTGGACATTCTAGTTAGAGCAATTAGGGAAGAAAAAGAAACAGACATCAAAATTGGAGAGGAAGAAGTAAAACATTTTCTGTTTGTGGATGACATGATCCTATGTGTAGAAAATCCAGAAAAATTTACAGCAAAGCTACTAGAGCTAAAAATGAATACAGCTAAGTGGCAGAGTACAAGATCAACATGCAAGAATGAGTAGTGTTATTATACACTAGCAATGAGCAACATGAGGTGGAAATCAAGAAAAATTCCATTTACAATACAAATCAAATTAATAAAACATGTAAGAATAAATTTAACTAAGGCCACAAAAGACCTATACACAGAAAGCTATAAGAAATTGATAAATCAAAGAAGACCTAAAGAAATGGAAGGGCATATCATGTTCAGGGATTGGAAGACTAAATATAGTTAAGATTTCAGTTCTACATTAATTGATTTATATATTCCAAACAATACCAATTAAAATCCCATCTTACTTTTCAGAAAGGGAAAACCCAATAACCAAATTTATTCAGAAGTTCTGGGGTCTCCAAAGAGCCAAAAATATCTGGAGAAATAAGTAGTGAGAGGTTTCACAATATCTGACTTTAAAATATATTACAAAGCCACAGTGGTCAGAACAACATGATACTGACATTAAGATAGATATATGACCAATGGAATCAAATTGAGTGTTCAGAAACAGACCTTCTCATCTATGGACAATTGATCTTTGCTAAGGCAATAAAGCAAATGCAACTAAGATAGAGCAGCCTCTTCAATAAATGGTGTTTGGAAAACTGGTTCTCCATATCCAAAAGAATGAAATAGGACTCCTATCACACCTTATACAAAAATTAACTTGAAATGGATCAAAGACCTAAACATTAGAGCTATGACCATAAAACTTTTAGAAGAAAATGTAGATAAACATCTTAAAGATCTTGTGGTAGGAGGTGGTTTCCTAGATTTTACACCCAAAGTGTGAGGGATGAAATAAGAAATAGATAGATGGGATCTTCTCAAAATTGAACATTTTTATGCATCAGAAGACTTTGTCAGAAAGGTAGAAAGTAGACTATGCAATGGGAGACAATATTTGGAAAACATATATCAGATGAGGTTTTAATATCCATAATGTATAGAGATTCTACAATTCAACAAAAAGTGACAAACAATCCAAATAAAAAATGGGAAAAGATATGGACAGACACTTTTCCAAAGAGGAAATACAAATGGCTCAAAAACATATAAAAAGATGCACAACTTCACTGGCTATTAGGTAAATGCAAATCAAAACCACAATGACATATCACTGCACAACTACTAGAATGGACATTATCAAAAAAACCCAGGAAATTACAAGTGCTGGATAGGATGTGGAGAAAGGTGCACACTTTTTCACTGTTCATGGGAATGTAGAAGTGTGCAACCACTCTGGAAGGCAGTCTGGTGGCTCCTCAGGAAGCTAAGTATAGAATTGCCATATGATCCAGCAATTTCATTATTAGGTATATACCCAGAGGAACTGAAAGCTAAGACACAAATGCTGATGTTTATAGCAGCATTATTCATGATTGCCAAGTAATGGAAACAGCCCAAATGTCCATCAATGGATGAGTGGATATACAAACCGTGGTATATACATAAGATGGAATATTATGCAGCTGTAAAACAGAATAGTCAGGGAGCATATAACAATGTGGATGAATCTTGAGGCTGTTATGTTGAGTGAAATTAGCCAGAAACAAAGGGACAAGTGTATGTTCTCACTGAGAAGAGCTAACATTAATGAGAAAATTTTGAGAGTTAATGCTGAGAACACAGGTTATCAGGAGATAGAAAGAGGGAGGGTAGAGATCATGCATTTGAAGCTGAAAGTATTTGCAGTGTTCAACAGGATTGATTCTATAGATCCAGAAATGGATAGAGCTATATTGTGGATGGTAGCACAATATTGTAAGTAAAGTGAACAAAGATGTCGGTGAGCATGGTTTTAAAAGGAAGGCTAGGGTTATGTATGTGACCAGAAGGAAATATAGAAGATAAAGACTAGAACGGTATAACTTAGTGATACCTAGAGTGGTCAATGATGTATATTTAAATATAAAAATATAAAAATGTTTTTAAATTAAGAAGAACAAATGAATTTCAACTTTGCAAGGTGTTGAAAATGGTATGGAATTGTGGAAAATATAATCAATGCTAACTAGAGTCTATAGTTAACTGTCATATTGCAATATACTTACATTAATTGTAACGAAGGCAATATACCATAGCTACATGTCTATAATGGGATCTAAGGGAGGGGTATGAGATTCTTGGTGGTGGTATTGTTTTCTGACCTTTTTCTTTTCTTTTCTTTTTTTCTTTTTAGTATTCTTACTTTAATTGTTTTGGAGTAATGAATGTGTTCAAGGTCTAATTTTGGTGAAGAATGCAAAACCATATCACAATACTCTGAACAACTGATTGTACACTGTCGATGATTGTATGATATGTGAATATACCTCTATAAAATTCCAGGGAAAAAATACACAGAGAGATATAAGTGCTGCAGAAATTGTGGAGAGGGATGCACCTCTTCACTGATGGTGGGGAAGTAGTATGGTGCAGCCCATCTGGAGGGCAGTGTGTTGGCCCCACAAGAAGCTAGGTATGGGGTTGTCATAAGGTCCTGAAACCCCATTATTGGGTACATACTTGGGAGAACTGTGAGAGCAGTAATACAAATGGACATTTGCACACTGGTGTTTATGGCAGCTTTACTCATGATTTTTGATGGATGGAAGCGGTGCAAGTATACATTGACTGATGAAAAGAATGGTGCACTGTGGTGTAGTCATACAATGAAATATTGTGCAGCTGAAAGAAGAAATGAAGTTGTGAGGCATACAATTAGGAGAATGGACCTTGAGGACAGCATTTTGAGTTAAATAAGCCAGAAAAGAAAAGACAAACATTATAATGCCTCACTAATTGGACTAACTATGGTGTGCAAACTCTGAGAGTTGAATCTTAGAACATAGGTTATCAGGGGAAGTCTTATTGTAAAGGTCCCTAGATTGTAAGCTCTTACAGAAGTCACATCTATTTCTGAGTTATAATGGTCATCTCTAAATTCTGAGATTCTGAGATCTTTGTGTATAACCTGGTTTTTCTCTGGATCTTCAGGTATCTGTGTGACACCTGATACTCAGAACTAGATTTTAGCAGCTACAAATCTCAGTATTACCCCCATATAGCAATGGTTTAAAAGCTGAAAAAGAGTTCAGATTTCAATTAGAGATATGAATGAAGAGGATCTGGTTAGGAGTAAGGCAAATCAGGCTAAAGGGTAAAGGGAGATAATGACAGTGTATTAAAACTTCTACTTCTGTGTGAGATCAAAGGAAGTGATATTTATTTGGTGCAAAATCTATCTTTTCTATAGCACACTGTATAATTTAACTTTCAATGTTAGTTTATTCAAATACCATAATTACATGGAAGTTTGACTATGGAGTGAGAGCTGGTTGGTTTGTACAGGTTAGTGTGAAGCCCTGATACATCCTAAAGCAGAGAACAAAAATGGATTTGCAAAGCCCCTGAAGGACTGGGAAAAAATCTGGAAACATTAGATTCCCAATCTGGGGATTTACTGATGTTCTTGAAAACATTGGGGACTATCAATTTAGAAGGCCAAGTCCTTGATCTTGTGGCATAACCTTACGAAATTTGTTACTGAAAAGGGAGGGCTATGTCTACTTATAATTGTGCCCAAGTGTTACCCACAGAGGACTTTTTCATTGATTAGTTGTGGCCTCACTCTCTAAGCCAACTCAGCAAGTAAACATGCTGCCCTCCCCCCCTTTGTGGGATATGACTCCCAGGGTTGTAAATCTCCATGGTAATGTGGGACATGACTCCCAGGGATAAGCCTGGACCCAGCATCATGAGATGGAGAAAGACTTCTTGACCAAAAGTTTAAGAGAAATGAAACAAATAAAGTTTCAGTGCCTAAAGTATTTCAAATGGAGTTGAGAGTTCATTCTGGAGGTTAATCTTATGCATTATATAATGTCCTTTTTAAATTTTAGTGTATTGGAATAGCTAGAGGGAAATACCTGAAACTGTTGAACCACAACCCAGTATCCTTGATGCTTGAAGATGATTGTATATCCATGTAGCTTACATGGTGTGACTGTGTGATTGTGACAACTTTGTGGCTCACACTCCCTTTATCCAGTGTATGGACATATGAGTAGGAAAATGGGGACAAATAATAATGGCAGGGATGGGATATTTTGGGTATTCTTTTTTATGGTATTTTTATTCTTATTTTTATTTAAGAAATGAAAATGTTCAAAAATTGATTGTAGTAGTGAATGCACAAATATATGATGGTGCTGTGAACAATTTATTGTACACTGTGGATGATTGTATGGTATGTGAATATATCTCAATAAATCTGAATTTAAAAATATGAGGAAGTTTAAGATATTTACAGATTAGCAGTATCTGAGAGAATTCATTAACAAGAGACCTGCCCTGCAAGTAATACTAAAGGGATTCCTGCAGGTGAAAAGGAAAGGACAAGAGAAAGAGGCTCAGAGGGGACTGCAGAAATGATGATTATCAGTAATGGTAACTACAAGTCTAAAAAGAGAGACAAAAGCAAGATATGACATAAAAACCAAAGGATAAAATAGTTGAAGTAAATCCTGGCTTTACAGAAATAGCATTGAATCCTAATAGCTTAATCTCCACAAACAAAAGACACAGACTGTCAGAATGGATAAAAGTATGAGTCATCTATATGTTTTCTACAAGAGGCTCACCTCAGACCCAAGAATACAAATAGGTTGAACATGAAAGTCTGCAGAAAGATATTCCACCCAAACAGTATCCAAAAATCAGTTAGGGTAGGTATACTAATGTTGGACATTATGGACTTTAAGTGCAAAGTTTTTATAAGAGACAAAGAAGGAAATTATATAAAAATAAAAGTGGTAATACAAGAAGAAATAACAATCATCAGGATATATAACTAACCAGGATGTCCCAAAATACATGAGGAAAACCCTAGTGAAACTGAAGGGAAAATAGATATATCTGCTGCCACAAGAGAGCAAGATAAAATTCTTCTCAAGTGCTCATGGATCTTTCTCCAGGATAGACTACAGGTTGTGATACAATACAGGTGTTAACAAATTTAAAAAGATTGAAACCATGAAAAGCATTTCCTCTTGTCATAATGGAGTGAAGCTGTAAGTCAACAACAGGTGGAGGACTATAAACTTTACAAATTTATAGAGCTTAAACAGCATTTTTCTTAAACAATTAGTGAGTGAGAGAAAAAACTGCAAGTTAAATCAAAAAATACCTTGAGAAAATGAAAACAAGAACACAAAATATCAAAACTTATGGAATCTCTTTTTTACATGGTTCACTTTCCACAGCTGGACACAACTGTAAGACCATCATCTCCTATACAAAGAGAAAGACAAAGAAGCTGAGAGAAATCCATGGAAGCCAGAAACTAAGAACAAAAAACCTGAAAGAGAATGGAGAGACCAGCAGACACTTTTCTGTGCTTTTCCATGTGATAGAGGAGTCCAGGATCACCAGCAGCCAGTCTTCAGGAAGAAGGGTTTGATACCACTCAAATACAGAATTCTATGCCTGATACACATAACAGCCAATCTACAACACCAAATTTCAAAGAGAGAAAAAGTTTATTGCAATGTGAAACAAGGACAACAGGGTGGTTGTGGAGGAGATGAAGGGGTTAATAATGGCTCTATTGGATTCTCTGGATTTTAATCAAGGAGGATAAATTACTTTCCCCACTAGGCTTTACAGATGGTACAAGACAGACATGCTTTAACAGTAAATGATGATACTCACCAGTGACTAAAATTTAAAAAAATGTAAAAACAAAATATCAAAACAAGTGTTGGTGAGGATGTGGAGTAATTGAAACTCTCATATACTGCTGATGGATGTGTAAATGGGCATAACCACTTTGGAAAACTGCTTGTTTGTCTCTATTAAATCTCAATTTATGCTAAACCTGTGACCTATATATTCTACACCCAGCAAAAAGGCATACCATATATTCTCCAGAAACAATGTGAACATTATTAAGAGCACTGTTAGATATTGGAATGTAGGTTGTATCTATGTTCCTAGAATAAAAATGTTACAAAAACCATAGGACTGAATTATACAAAGAGTGAACCCTAAAATAAAGCATGGACTATAATTAATAGTACAGTTATAATACTATTTCTTCAATTTTAACAAATATACCACACTAATGCAGTGTTAATAATACGGTGGTATATGGGAACTCTGTACTTTCTGCAAGATTTTTCTGTAAACTTCTCCAATGAAAAAGGAAAAAAGAGAGAAAAAAGTTATGGATGCAGTGAAGGCAGTGTTTGGATTGAAATTTATACTCCTTAATGCCTAAATCTTTTAAATAAAGGAATAAGGAGCTAAAGTCAAAGACGTAACTACACACCAGCAGGACCTAAGAAAAGAGCAACAAACTTATCCAAAAGCAAACAGAAAGCAAGAAATAACAAAGATTGCAGCAGAAATAAATGAAATTGAGGAAAAAAAACCATAGAAAGAATTAACAAAACAAGAACATGGTTCTTTGAGAAAATCAATAAAATTTATAAGCCTTTAGCTAGACTGACAAAGGAAAAAAGAGAAAAGATGCAAATAGATAACATCAGACATGAGAGGGGAGACATTAATACTGACACCATAGAAATAAAAAGATCATAAGAGGTTACTGTGAACAGTGTACACCAACAAGCTAGAAAACTAAATGAAATGGATAATTTTCTAGAAGCACACAAACAACCCACAATCACTCTGGAAGAGAGAGAATATCTCAACAAACCAATCACAAGAAAAGATATTGAAGCAGTCGTTGAAAACCTCCCCAAAAAGAAAAACCTAGGACCACATGGTTTCACAGTTGAATTCTAATAATTTCAACAAGAATTAATATCAATCTTGCTCAGATTCTTCCAGAAAGTTAAAGAGAAGGGAATGCTACCTAACTCATTCTGTGAAGCCAACATCACCCTAATACCAAAGCCAGATAAATCTACTACAAAAAGGAAAAATACAGACCAATCTCTCAAATGATTATAGATGCAAAAATCTTCAAAAAAGTACTTGCTAATTGAATCCAACAGCAAATTTAAAGAATTATACACCACGATCAAGTAAGTTTTTTCCCAGGTATGCAGATGTGGTTCAAAACAAGAAAATCAATTAATGTAATCCACCACATTAACAAATAGATGGACTACATGATCATCTCAATTGATGCATAAAATGCATTTGACAAAATCCACCATCCGTTCTTAATGAAAATGCTTTGAAAGATAGTACTAGATGAAGACATTCTCAACATGATAAAAGGCATATGTGAAACCACACGGCTAACACCATACTAATAATGAAAGACTGAAAACTTTCCCACTGAGGTCAGGGCAAGACAACAATGCCAACCACCACCACTGGTTGTTTAACATTGAGCTAGAAGTTCTAGCTACAGCAATTAGACATGAAAAGTAAATGAAAGGCATCCAAATCAGAAAGGAAGAAGTAAAACTTTGACTGATTGCAGATAATATGATCCTATATCTAGAAAGTCCTGAAAAATCTATAACAATGGTACTAGGTATAATAAATGAATTCAATATGCAAATATCAGTAGTGTTCTTATACACTAATAAGGAGAAATCTGAGGAGGACATCAAGAAAAAATTCCATTTAACATAGCAACTAAAAGAATCAAATATATAGAATAAAGTTAAACAAGGATGAAAAGTACCTACATTAATAAAATTGGAAAGCATTGCTAAAAGAAATCAAAGACCTAAATAAATGGGAGAACATTCCATATTCAAAGATTGGAAGACAATATTGTTAAATGCCAATTATTCCAAAATTGATTTACAGATTCAAGGCAATCCTATTCAAAACTCCAACCTCCTATTTTGCAGAATTGGAAAAGCCAATTACCAAATTTATTTTGAAGGGGAAGGGGCCCAGAATAGCCAACAGCATCTTGAAAAACTAAAATGAAGTTGGAGCACTCTAAAGAATATTAAAAAGCTACAATGATAAACACTGAATTGTATTGACATAAAGATAGACATATTGATGAGTGGAAGCAAATTAAGAGTTCAGATAACCCTCACATCTATGGTCAGCTGATTTTTGAAAAGGCTGCCAAGTCCACTCAACTGGGACAGAACAGTGTCTTCAAAAAATGGTGCTGGGAGAACTGGATATCCATATGCAAAAGAATAAAAGAGGACCCCCATGTTACACCTTATACAAAAGTTAACCTAAAATGGCCAAAGACCTAAATATAGAAGCCACAACCATAAAACTCCTAGAAGAAAATGTAGGGAAGCATCTTCAAGATCTTATTGTAGGATGTGGTTTCTTAGACCTTACACCCAAAACACAAGCAGCAAAAGTAAAAACAGACAAAGTGGACCTCCTCAAAATTGAATATTTTTGTGCTTCAAAGGACTTTATCAAGAGGGTGGAAAAGCAACCTATTCAAAGAGAGAAAGTATTTGGAAACCACATTTGATAAGCATTTAATATCCAGGGGATATATAAAGAGATCCTACAACTCAACAATAAGAATACAAATAACCCAATTAAAAAATGGGCAAAAGACATGAATAGACATTTTTCCAAAGACAAAATTTAAATGGCTAAAATGTGCATGAAAAGACATTAAACACCACTAGCTATTAGGGAAAGGCAAATTAAAACCACAATGGAACTTCTGAGAAGATAGCAGAATAGGTGAGACAGAGCAAATTTCTCCCTTATGAAAGAAACTAGAGAAAAGGGAGAAAACACCCAGGACAGCAGTTTCAGGGTGTATTTGGCCACAATTTGTGGTGGGGACTTGGGCAAAAAAAGGAAGAGAAATTGCATCTTAAAGGATAGGGTGAGTTTATCTAGCTAGGACTGCTGCTCTGGGCTGGCACTGGTGAGATGGCTGCTGAACATGGGGGAGCAGATTCCCAGTCCCACACACCCACCTCAGCAATTAGCTGGGGGAGACAATCCTCCTCAGACACATGGTGGGAGTTCTCATGAGGGAATCTGGGAAATAGAGCAGCGATGACTGCGTTTATCTCCCTCCAAAGGAAGTCTGTGATGTACATGGGAGAGAGGCATGGATAGGTAAGGGGGCCACATGGAAGCACCAGGAACCACTCCCACAACTCAGAGGCTCAAGGCACATGGCAGGCAGGGAGTGGGGCAAGTTTGAGCTAGAGAGTGAGACATACAGTTAACAGCTGAAGAGTGATCCACTTGGAGGAACAGGAAAAAGCAGACCCATGGTGTCCTTAAGCAGTCTCCCTTTCTGAACTGCACAGGGCCCAACTGCACCCCCAGGGCTGGCAGTCCCCAGGCACATGGAGAAATGATGCACTGACTAGATTTCCACCTGGTTGGGACCCCACCCAACACACAGACAAAGTTGGGGGAGAGCTGCCTTGAGGGTGAGAGGTGGCTCAAGAGTAGCATCTGCTAGAAAGCATAGAAAGTGTACTCCAGCAAGCTGTGGTACTGCTATATATATGTTCAAATAATCCTGCATTTCTCAAAATAACCTTATCAAGAAAAGCAAATACCCTGATACCAACAGAAAATCACAAAGCAATGAACACCCAAGATGATATGGATGAGCCAAACACCCAAATTAAAAATCCAGAGGAGACACAGAACTTGGAGCAATTAATCAAGGAAATACACACAAAACTCCAAAACAACTTCAATGGGTTGTATAAAGACATAAAAGACATCAAGACAACTCTAGATGAGCATAAAGAAGAATTTGAAAGAGTACATAAAAAAGCAGATTTTATGGAAATAAAAGGTACTGTAGCTCAAATTACAAATATACTAGAGACACACGAGTAGATTTGAAGAGGCAGAAGAAAGACTAAGTGAACTAGAGACAGAGCAATTGAATACAAATACACAAAAAAGCAAATGGTGAAAAAAATAAAAAAAAATTGAAATGGATTTCAGGGAAATGATGGACAATATGAAGAACACTAATATAAGAATCATTGGTGTCCAGAAGGAGAAGAGAAGCATAAAGGGCTAGAAAGAGTATTTGAAGACATAGTTGGGGAAAATTTCCAACCCTTCTAAATGAGGGAATTGTGCTCATCAAGATGCAAATGAACTCCAAATAGAATAAATCCAAATAGAACCATACTGAGACACACTAATGAGATTGTCAAGTGCTGAAGAGAAGGAAAAAGTTCTGAAAGCAGTGAGAGAATTGATTAAACGTATAAAAGGGAAACCACATAAGACTAAGTACTGACTACTCAGCAGGGACCATGGAGGTGAGAAGACAGTGATATAACATCTGTAGGACTATGAGAGAGAAAATTTGCCAGCCAAGAATTCTTTATCCAGCAAAGCTCTCCTTCAAAATTGAGGAACAGTTTAAAATTTTCAGACAAAAAAATGCTGATATAATTTGTTAATAAAAGACCTTGTCTACAAGAAATATTAAAGAAAATGCTACACATTTTGAAAATAAAAGGAAAGCAGGTCTGGAGAAGGGCAGAGAACTGGAGCATTAGTAAGGGTAACAAAGGAAAACAAAAACTGGGGGAAGAATAGATCCATCAAATAAAAAGGATAAGATTGTTGGTTCAAGGAATGCCTTCACATTAATAACATTGAATGTGAATAGACTAAACTCCTCAATGAAAAGACAAAGATTAGCAGAATGGATTGAAAAGTATGACCCATAAATATACTGTTTACAAGGGACTCATCATAGACCCAGTGACAAAAAGAGATTGAAAGTGAAAGGATGGGAAAAAGTATTCCATGCAAGCTGCAGCCAAAAGAATTCAGGGGTAGCAAAACTATTATCAGACAAATAGACTTTAAATGTAAAGATGTCTTAAGAGATGAAGAGGAACACTATATATTAATAAAGGGGAGAAATCACCAAGAAGAAATAACAAATGACCTCAAGGATGACAGAACAGAAAATGAAAGAAAAAAAAGTAAGAATGGGGAGAAATTGAAAAAGTCAAAATGGACCTCAGGGATATGATAGATAATATAAAATGTCAAAATATATGAAGGAGGAGAGAAGGGTATGGGTCTAGGAAGAGTATTCAAAGAAATTGTTGGGAAAAAACTTCCCAAACCTTGTAAACAACATAAATACACAAATCATAAATGCTCAGGGAACACCAAATAGAATAAATCCAAATTAACCCATTCTGAGACATATTCTGATCAGATTGTCAAATATTGAAGAGAAGGAGCAAGTTCTGAAAGCAGCAAGAGAAAAGAAATTCACCACTTACAAAGGAAATAGCATAAGACTAAATAGTGACTACTCAGCAGCCACCTTGGGGGAAAGAAGGCAGTGGCATGACATATGTGCTGGTTTGAATGTATTATGTCCCCCAGAATGCCATTATCTTTGATGCAATCTTGTGTGGGCAGTCCTATTAATGTTGACTAGATTGTAATTCTATTGATTGACTATATCCATGGAGATGTGACTCAATCAACTGTGGACAAGACCTTGATTGGATAAATTCCATGGAGGTGTGTCCCCTCCCCATTCAGGGTGTGTATGAACTACTTCACTGGAGCACTATATAAACTCAGACAGAAGGAGCAAGCTTGCCACAGCCAAGAGGGACACTTTGAAGAACGCACAGGAGCTGAGACAGAGAAGTTGAGATAGACATTTTGAAGATGGTCATTGAAAGCAGACTCTTGTTCTGGAGAAGCTAAGAAAGGACAAACACCCCAAGAGCAACCAAAAGTGACATTTTTGAGGAGCTGCAGCCTAGAGAGGAATGTCCTGGGAGAAAGCCATTTTGAAAACAGAACTTTGGAGCAGATGCCAGCCACATGCCTTCCCAGATAACAAAGGTTCTCTGGACACCATTGACCATCCTCCAGTGAAGGTACCCAATTGCTGATGTGTTAACTTGAACACTTTATGACCTTAAGACTGCAACTGTGTAACCATATAAACCCCCTTTTATAAAAGCCAATCCATCTCTGGTGTTTTGCATTCTGGCAGCATTAGCAAACTAAGACACTACCAAACACATTTTATGAAGCTAACATCAATCTAATACCAAAACCAGGCAAAGATGCTACAAAAAAGGAAAACTACAGGCCAATCTCCTTAATGAATATAGACACAAAAATTCTCAACAAAATAAATGCAAATCTAATTCAAAGACACATTTAAAAAAATCATACAACAATGACCAAGTGGGGTTCATTCCAGGCATGCAAGAATGGTCCAAGATAAGAAAATCAATCAATGTATTACAACACATTAACAAATCAAAAGAGAAAAATCAAATGATCATCTCAATGCATGCTGAAAAAGCATTTGACAAAATCCAACATCACTTTTTGACAAAAACACTTCAAAAGGTAGGAATTGAAGGAAACTTCCTCAATATGATAAAAAGCATATATGAAAAACCCATAGCCAGCATAGTACTCAATGGCAAGAGACTAAAAGCCTTCCCCCTAAGATCAGGAAAGACACAAGGATGCCTGCTGTCAGCACTGTTATTCAACATTTTGCTAGAAGGGCTAGCCAGGGCAATCTGGCAAGACAAAGAAATAAAAGACATCCAAATTTAAAGGAAAAAGTAAAACTGTCATTATTTACAGATGACATGATCTTATATCTGGAAAACCCTGAGAAATTTATCATACAGCTGCTAGACCTAATAAACAAATTTAGCAATGTAACAGGATACAAGATTAATACACGTAAGTCAGTAATGTTTCCATACACTAGAAATGAATGATGTGAAGAGACACACAAGAAAAAGAAACCATTTTCAATAGCAACTAAAAAAATCAAGTACCTAGGAATAAACTCAAACAAAGATGGAAATGACCTAATCAAAGAAAACTATGTAACTTTACTAAAACAATACAAAGGGACCTTAAAAGATGGAAAAATATCCCATGTTCATGGATAGGAAGGCTAAATGTCATTAAGATTTCAATCTACCCAAACTCATCAACAGATTCAAAGTAATCCCTATCAAAATTCCAACAACCTACTTTGCAGATTTGGAAAACCTAGTTATCAAATTTATTTGGAAAGGGAGTATGCCTCAAGTTGTCAAAAACACTCTAAAAAAGGAAAACAAAGTGAGAGGACTTACATTCCCTGATTTGGAATCTTATTATAAAGCCACAGTAGACAAAAGATCATGGTACTGGCACAAAAATAGACATATTGAACAATGGAATCAAATTGAGAATTCAGAGATAGATCCCCAGATTTATGGTTGACTGATCTTTGATAAGGCCCCCAAAGCCACTGAACTGGGACATAGTCTTTTCAACAAATGGGGCAGGAAGAGTTGGATATCCATATCCAAAACAATGAAAGAGGAGCCCTACCTCACACTCTACACAAAAATTAACTCAAAGTGTATCAAAGACATAAAAATAAAAGACAGTACCATAAAACTCCTAGAAGATAATGTAGGGAAACATCTTCAAGAGCTTGTATTAGGCAGTTACTTCATAGACCTTACACCCAAAGCACAAGCAACAAAAGAAAAAATAGATAAATGAGAACTCCTCAAACTTAGAAGTTTCTTTACTTCAAAGGAATTTGTCAAAAAGATGAAAAGGCAGCCAACTCAATGGGAAAAATTACTTTGGCAACCATATATATCTGACAAAGACTGATATCCTGCATATATAAAGAAAGCCTAAAACTCAATGACAATAGTACAGTCAGCCCAATTATAAAATGAGCAAAAGATATGGAAAGACAAATGGCTAAGAAACGCATGAAAAAATGTTCAGCTTCACTAGCTATTAGAGAGATGCAAATTAAGACAAGATACCATCTCACACCAATTAGAATGGCTGCCATTAAATAAACAGGAAAGTACAAATGCTGGAGAGGATGGGGAGAAATTGGAACTTTTATTCATTGTTGGTGGGACTATATAATGGTTCAGCCACTCTGGAAGACAGCCTGGCAGTTCCTTAGAAAACTAGTTATGGAGTTACCCTTCAATCCAGCAATTGCACTTCTTGTTGTATACCCTGAAGATCTGAAAGCAGTGATACGAAGAGATATCTGCATGTGAATGCTCATAGCAGCATTACTCACAACTGCCAATAGATGGAAAAAACTCAAATGTCCTTTGACAGATGAATGGATAAATAAAATGTACACAGACACAATGGAATACTATGCAGCAGTAAGAAAGAACAATGTCATGAATCATATGACAACATGGATGAACCTTGAAGATATAATGCTGAGCAAAATAAGCCAGGCACAAAAAGAGAAATATTATATGCTACCACTAACATGAACATTGAAAAATGTAAAATAAATGGTTTACAATGTAGAATGTGGGGAGCTAGTGATAGAGAGCAATTAGTGAAAGGGGATTGATAACCCAATAAGAACAGATAAGCTATTTGGGTAAATTTAACTTTCTGGGAAAGCCCAGAAATGACTATGGTTTGTTAATTTCTGATGGGTATGGTAGGAACAAGTTCACAGAAATGTTGCTATATTAGGTTATTTTCTTGAGGGAGAGTAGGAACATGTTGGAAGTAAAGTAGTTATTTTAGGTTAGTTGTCCTTTTCTTATTCCCTTGTTTTGGTTTGTTTGAAATATTTTTTTTTGTATATATTTTTTAATTTTTTGATATAATTAATAGTTAATTTAAAAAAATGAAAAAATATGCAGAACCTCCCTGAAGAGCTAGGGGGAGAATGCAAGGGTATTGGGCTTCCCCACCTTGATGGTTGCTGATGTGCTCACAGACATTGGGGACTGGTGGTTTGATGGGCTGAACCCTCTATCATGGGACTTGGCCTTGGGAAGACTGTTACTGCAAAGGAGAGGCTAGGTATTATTATAATTGTGCCTAAATGTCTCCTTCTTAATGCCTCTTTGTTGCTCAGATGTGGCCCTCTCTCTCTAACTAAGCCAACCTGGTAGGTGAAACAACTGCCCTACCCCCTACATGGGATCTGGCACTCAGGGACATAAATCTCCTTGCAATGTGGGATATGATTCACAGTGAGGAATCTAGACCCAGCATGGTGGGATGAAGAATATCTTCTTGACCAAAAGGAGGATGTGAAATGAAATGAAATAAGTTTCAGTGGCTGAGAGATTCCAAAAGTAGTCGAGAGTTCACTCTGGTGCACAATATAGATAACCCTTTTTTGGTTCTAATGAATTGGAATAGCTAGCAGTAAATACCTGGAACTATCAAGCTACAGCCCAGGACCCTTGCATCTTGAAGACAATTGTATAAAAATGTAGCATATGAGGGGTGACAATGTGATTGGTAAAGCCATGTGGATCACACTCCCCTTTGTCCAGTGTATGGATGGATGATTAGAAAAATGGCACAAAACAAAGGCACCCAGTGTTCTTTATTTACTTTAATTGTTCTTTTTCACTTTAATTTTTATTCTTATTATTTTTGTGTGTATGGTAATTAAAATGTTCACAAAATTAATTTTGGTGATGAACACACAACTATATAATGGTACTGTGAAAAATTGATTGTACACTATGTATGATTGCAGGGCATGTGAATATATCTCAATAAAATTGAATTTAGAAAAAGATTAATCAATCTACCACCAAAAGATTGCATTAAAGACTGTGACTTTTTCTGGGGGACATAATATATCCAATCATCACACCAATAATGACATACTGTAACTAAATGTTAAAAATATTTATTTACAATAGAATGAAAATTAAGAAATCCTCTGGTGAAAATGTGATAGAACATTTGCAAATATATATGCATAAAAATCTGAAACACTGTTGAAAAAAAATGAAAATCTAAATAAACAGAAAGATATTCCTTGTTCATGATCAGAAGTCTCAATTTGTTAAGATGTCAATTGCTGGCAACTAGATCTATAGATTGAATGAAATCTCAATGTAAGCCCCAAGAAGCAATTTTGTAGCCATGAAAATGCTGTTTCTATGAATCTGAAGAATAAAGTTTAAGAACAACCACTTTCTCACAAATAGCTACTGAGAAGCTAACACTAATTCTAAACTTATAACTTGCCACTAACACTAAATCTACACCTAACTTTTTACCCTAATCCTATTTCTAACACAAACACTTATGCAAACTTTAAACACCAACACTAACCCTTACCCTATCCCCAAGCCCAACACTCTAACTTACTCTAACCTTAACACTAACACTAAACCTTGCTTTAGCCCCAATTCTAACCTTTACTCTAACCCTAACATTAAAACTAACCTAATGCTAATGTTAGTGCTAACTCTAACCCTGTAATTTAACCCTCATGCTAACCTCTACCACTACGATGCTAATGTGAATGTTAAAATAACCCTATTACTATCCTAATACTACCATAACTAATCATAATGCTAAACCTAACCCTAAACCTAACCCAAACTGCTAATGCTAAATCTAAACCTAACACTAACTTAACCCTAATCCTAACTCAAAAACTAATCCTAATAATAATGTTAACAGTGAGCTAACTATAACCCACTGTAACCTAAGTTTAACAACTCTAACCCTAAACCTAAACCTACCACATAGCTAACACTAATTGTGGCAGTCCCTGGCTTGAACAGAACAGGCCTGCAGACCTAGGCACATAGCAGTCTGCATGACCTAGGCCACTAATGTTTAAACTATTATCTTTGTAAGCCACTAAAGGGAAAAAGGGTAAACTGAAACTTCAATATGTGAAACAGGAAGTTAATAGGAGGTAAGAAACTCTTGGTCTCACAAAAGAGCAAAATGTAAATACCTGCTTCCTGGCCCCCAAGTGTTATCACCCTTGTGGTTATGTACAAAGCCTCCCACCCTTAGGAATGCCTTTGTCTTAAACCCTTATAATTGGCTTGCTGTCCTCTTTCAATCATGTGGTCAACTTCCCTGTGAAGGCAATGCCTGTCCAGCCTGAGAGAGCCATCATGATTTCTCCATGACTTCCCACCCTGTTGGTAAGCCCTGTATAAAAGTTCATGTATCAGAAAATGCTCATTGTCTTCTTTGGCCTCTGGACTGGCATAGCCCCCATGGGCTGCAACACTAATGGCAATCCTACACTTAACCCCTGATACTAATGATAAACCTTACTGTAGCTGCTAAACATAAACCAAGCAATACCTTAACCAGTACCTACCCTAACCTTAACCCTCATAGTAACCCTAATGATAACCCCAACCTAACCTTAACATTTTCCAATTTTCTAACTCCTAAATCTGTCCATATCACTAATCATATCCTCTAAGCATATTTCTATTTCTAACATTAATGCTAAACCTGATATAACATTATCCCTAACACCAACCCTAAGAATAACCCTAATAATTTCCACTAACCCTAACAGACCATAATCTTAGTAACTAACCTAAACCATAACCCTGCACCTAACCATAACCTAAGTCATAGCACTAACAATAGGGTGAAAACTAACCCAAACCTAACTGTTCCTGTTTGCTAGAGCCACTGGAATGCAAAACACAAGAAATGGATTGGCTTTTATAAAGGGAATTTATTAGGTTGCAAATTTACATTTCTAAAGCCATAAAAGTGTCCAAATTAAGGCAACAACAAAAGGATACCATCACTAAGGACAGCCAATGGCATCTGGAACACCTCTGTTAGCTGGGAAGGCAAGTTGCTGGTGTCTGCTTGTCCTTTGCTCCAGGGTACTTGTTCCAAAATGACTTTCTCCAAAATGTCTCTGGGCTTCTGTCCTATTTTCTCTCTCAGTGCCTGGCATCCTTCCTTGTTCACCCAGGGCATTTCTCTCTAAGCATCTGGGGGTCCTCGCTTAGCTTCTCTGAGGAAAACTCTGGGCTTCATCTCTTAGCTTAGCATCTGTCAATGTATTTCTGCCTGCATCTCCAAGCATCTGGGTCTGTTGACTCTTAGCTGCTCCTGGGGACAAACTCTGGATTACATATCTTAGCTTCTCTCCAAAATGTCTCTCTCAGCTTCTGCCTCTCCATGAGCTCTCTTAAAGGATTCCAGCAAACTAATCAAGACGCACCATTAATGAGTGGGGTCACATTTCCATGGAAATAATCTAAAAATGTCCCACCCACAAGATTGAATTAAAAGACCATGGCTTTCCTGTGGTTCATAAAAGGATCAACCCACCACTTGAACCCAACCCTAAACCTAATACTAACCCTAACTTTAAATTTAACCCTAATGCTAAAACTATGAAAACCCTAAACTCTAATCCTAACTGTAACACCTAAATTTAACTCTAACCTTAATACACACCCTAATCTTTAAAAATAACTGTAACCTTAACCATTACCAAAATTTTAAACATTAACCTAGCCCTAACCCTAATTCTCAACTTAATGCTAACCCTAAGGCTCAGACTAAATCTAACCCCTAACACTAACACTAACCATAATTCAAACACTAATCCTAAATAAAATCCTCACCTTAATTTCTAAAATTAATCCCAGCCTTGATCCCAGCATTACCATAACCTTAACTCTTCCCCAACCCTAATCCTTATCCTAACCATTACTCTAACCCTATCACTATTTTTAATGCTAGCCCCATTCTAACCCTTAACAGTCACCATAATCCTAAACCCTAACCCTAACTGTGCTGGTTTGAATCTATTTTGTACCCCAACAAAAGCCAGTTTCCTTTAATGGAATTTTGTGGGTGCAGACTTATTATGGGTCATATCTTTTGATTAGAGTATTTCCATGGAGATGTGACCCAGCCAATTGTTGAGACCCTTTTATTAGATCATTTCCATGGAGGTGTGACCACACCCATTCAAGCTGGGTCTTAATTAGTTTACCAGAGTCCTTAAGAGAGACACTTAGAAAATGCCCAGAGATATTTTGGGGACAGCTGTTGAAACTAGATGATTGGAGTTGTTAAACTAAGAGATGAAGCCGAGAGTTTGCCCCAGAGAATCTAAGTGAGAAACCACAGATGCTTAAAGAGAAGGTCACTGGAATCATAAGCTGAAAACAATGCAACCCAGGAGCAGAGGAATAGCAGATGCCAGCCATGCACTTCCCAGCTAACAGAGCTGTAATGGATGCCATCAACATTTCATCAGTGAAGTATCCTCTTGCTGATTCCTTAATTTGGACACTTATATGGCCTTAGAACTGTAAACTTGTAACCTAATAAATCTTCTTTATAAAATCCAATTCATTTCTGGTATTTTGCATTCCAGTCACTTTAGCAAACCAGAACACTAAACTAATGCTCACCATAAACCTAGTCTTTATATAGACCTTAACCCCAAGCATAACCCAAACTGAACCTTAACCCTAACCATAATGATAACCCTAACAGTAATTCAAACACTTAAAAAGTTAACCATCAAACCATCCTAACACTAACAAACCTTACCCAAACATTAGCACTAAACATAACCCTGAATATAACCTGTAACCAAAACATAACACTAAGCAATACTATCACTAACCATCACCTAAATGCAAACCACACCCTAACTAAACCTAAAGTAACACTCATCCAAACCCTAACCTAACATTAACCTAAAGTCTAATTACAGTCCTAACTCTAAACTAATCACAAACCTAAACTTAACCCTAAAAATAACATTATCCCTAATCCTATCCCTAACATTAACCTTAACCCTAACACTAAAACTACAACTCACATTAACCCTAATCCTAACCTTAATACCTAACCCTAACTTTAACCCTAACCTTAACTCTTAATACTAACCATACACAAAAACTTTAAACCAACCCTAACCCTAACTCAAATACTAATTTAACCATCAACATAACCCTCAACTAACCCTAAAACCTAAGCCTAAACCTAGATTTAAATCCTAACCTGACCCTAACCCTGATCTTCACCCTAACCGTAACAGAATGCCAATGCTAATCAGTGCTAACTCTAATGCTGAAACCTAACCTTAAGCCTAACATAAGGGCTAACCTTAACCTAATCCTCTCACTCTCCTATCCCTACCCAAACACTAAGCCTAACCATAGCCCTAAATCAAACTCTAAAAAACCTAATGATAATTCTAACCCAAACCCATAAGAATAATCTTAATGATTAACTTAACTCTAACCTCCACTACAACCACTAATGAATCATAAACAACCTAAATCTAACTGTAACCTTATTCAAATCCTATCTTTAACACCAAACCTAAATATAACTCCTAATCCTAACCTAACCCAGACTCTAACTGTAACCCTATATCTAACCCTAATGCTTACTCTAATACTAATACTAACCCTAACACTCACCCTAATGCAAACCCTAAACTAATTATAACCTCACCACTAATTCTAACCCTAGCCTTATACCCTAACCCTAATCATAACAGTAACCCTAATTTCAAACATTAATCTTAAAACCTAACATTAACCATTACCCTAATTCCAACGTCTATCCCTAACCTAACACTAACAATAACATACCCTTCTCTGCACATAACCCTTACAACACCTCACACTAACCACTAAACCTAAACCTAACCCTAAACTTTACCATACCTCCAACCCTAACCCTAACTCCCAAAACTAACCATACATCTAACTCTAAACCTAGCTCTAACAGAAACCTTAAACCTAACACTATTTCTAACTTAAACCTTCTCTTAAACTTACAATTATCCCTAATAACTAATGATAAAACTAACCCTTAACCCTAGTGATAACACCCCTAAGCTAACTCTAAACCTATCATTAATCCTAACCCTATCCAACATAATCCTAATCCTAAAAAACAACTTTAAAGCTAAACTAATTCTAGTCCTACCCCTACCCCAACCTTAAAACCTAAACCTAAATTTAACCTTGACCCTAATACTAATCTCAAGGTTAATTCTATTCCTAAGGGTACTTCTGACAAGATGTTAGAAGAAAACAATGAATGTGTTGTTGGAAATTGAAAGAAAGAATCCTTGCTTTCAAGTGGCAGAGAACTTGGCAAAATCATATTCTGATGTCAGATTGAAAGTGGAACTTGTAAGAGATGATCTCAGATATTTAGCTGAGGAGATTTCCAAGTGAAGTGAGGGGTGTTCATTCTGGTTTCTTGCAGCTTATAGTAAAATGTAAGAGGAAAAGTATAAGCTGATAACTGAACTCTTAAGCACAAAAAATTATTAGTTGATAGTTTAGAAAATTCTGAGCCCATCCAGGTAGTGTGCTCTGAGACAAGGGCCAGAAGCAGCTCTATCAGGGTCCTTCCTGGGCTTTTAGAAAGTGACTCTCCAGAGAACATGGATCCATGTCATGGCTTAACTGAACAATTCTTTGCTAAAGAGGGAGATGTTGAACATGGATCCAGTCAGCTATTGCAGTGGAAGTCAGTACTGGAGGTGCAGTTATCCAAGATGTTTTTGAGGAAAGACCTGTCTGATGGTTTGAAACACTGTGAACTGTACAAAAAATACAAGTTTTTAGTTTTTAATTTTTTTATTAGAGAAGTTGTGGATTTACACAACAATTATGTAACAATCATACAGGATCCCCATACATGACACCACCACCAGCATCTTGCATGGGCATAGAGCATTTGTTATAATTGATAATAGCACACTTTGAAATTGTACTAATGTTTAACAGCAGTGACCTTTGTTACAATTAATGAAAGATTACTAAAATGGTGCTATTAATTATCATCCATAGATTATGATAGGTGAATTTTTCCCCATATACCACCCTATTATTAACCCTTGTGTTAGTATCATATATTTGTTATAATTCATGAAAGAGCATTCTTATTCTTGTGCTATTAAATATAATCCTTCATCTACAATAGAGTTCACTGTCTTATACAGTCATATATTTTATCTTTTAATTTTTATTCTAGTAACATATATGACCAAAATTTCATCTTTCAACCACCTTCGCCTCTAAAATTCCATGCTGTTATTTACACTCACAATACTGTGCTCCCAACATCCATTTCCAAACCTTTATCATCAACCTAAATAGAAATTCTATACAAATTAAGCATCAACTCCCCACTTTCTAAACCAATATATCCCCTGGTAACCTATATTCTAAATTCTAATACTATGGGTTTGCTTATTATAATTAGTTCAAATAAGTGAGACTGTACAATATTTGTCCTTTTGTATCTGGCTTATTTCACTCAACCTGATTTCTTTAGATTCATCCATGTTGTCACATGAATCAGGACTTCATCCCTTTTTAAAGCTGAGTAATATCCCATTGTATATATGTCACCTTTTATTTAATCCATTCATCAGTTTATGGACACTAGGGTTGCTTCCATCTTTTGGCAATTGTGGCTAATGCTGCTATGAAGACTCATATGCAAATAGCTGTTTGAGTCCCTGCTTTCAATTCTTTTGGGTATATATCTAGTAGCAAGACTCATGGCTCATATGGTAATTGTACTTAGATTTCTGAGGAAGTGTCAAACTGTCTTCTACAGTGGCTACACCATGTTAAATTTCTACCATCAATGAATGATTGTTTGAATTTCTTTACATCCTGTCCAGCACTAGTCATTTTCTGTTTCTTTAAACAGTACTCATTCTTGTGGTTTGATTTTCATTTCCCTAATAACTAGTGATGCTGGGCATCTTTTCATATGCATCGTAACTATTTGCATATCCTCTTTGGGGAAAAGTCTATCGAAGTCATTTGCACAATTTTTATTGGGTTGTTTGTCTTTATATTGTTGAGTTGTAGGATTTCTTTATATGTTCTGGATATTAAATCATTTTATCCTTGGGGCTTCAGAGAGTGGAAGTCTAACCCTTCCTAAGGGCCTTCATGGCAACCCTTTTCTCTCCAAATACTGGGTGAGTACTCCAATGTATCCACACATTGGGGAGACCACCTTCTTCTCAGCCCCACCCTCCTCAAACATCAAGGTGCCACCTGGACTCTGCCTCTCTGAGGTAAAGGCTCTCTCCTCTCTGAACAGTGGGATGGCAGCCAGGCTCTCCCCAATCCTGGGGGGAATGTGCTCCACCCTCTCTGCGCCCTGGAGTGGCAGACTCTTCCTGAGCATTGAGGCAGAAGTCCCACCCTCTCCTTCCAGGGCAAACTCACTCTTTCCATGTTCCTGGGTTGCTCTGCTCTTTTTGCCCAAGATTTCTTGACTCCAGTTCTCAATTTCCATGATTCTGTCCTTGAAGAAATTTTTCCTTCAATTTTTTTCCTTTTCCATTCCCTTCAATCCAGACTGGCAGTGGCTCTGTCTATACAGATGTAAAAATCTCATTGGCTTGGCATGAAGCACACATAAAATCATCAGACAGTAGTACTTTCCATAAATCCTTTCTGGATAACTCCATCTCCAATCCTGGCTTGTTCTGAAATGGTGGTTGGGTTCCTTGTTTGGTTAAATCCTCATGTGGGTCTGTAGCTCCTGGGGTCTCAGTTCTCAGAAGCCTGGAATTCTCCAAACTATCACTTTCTTGTTTCTTTCTAACCAAGAGTTCATTTCTCATCTTATCTCTGTCCTGTAGCATTTTACTGTAAGCTGCAAGAAGGAGCCAGGATATGTCTTCAACTTTAAGTTTTGAAATCTCATCAGCTATGTATCCCAGCTCATCACTGTCAAATTCTTCCTTCCATCCAACACCAGGACTCAATTTTGCCAAGCGTCACCTTAAAACAGGAACCTTTCTTCCAGTTTGCAGTAACACATTCATCATTTTGGCTCAAGTCCTCATCAGAAATATCTTTAGAGTCCATATTTCCACAGTCTTTTCAAAGCAATTTAGGCCTTTTCTATCAAGCTCCTCACAATTCTTCCAGAATCTTCCTCTTACCCATTTAAAAGGCCATTTCAACATGTTTAGTATTTGCTAGTTCAGCAGCTCCCCAGTCTCAGTACCAAAATCTGTTCCAGTTTGCTAATGCTCTCTTTTGAAAAACACCAGAAATGGATTGGCTTTTATAAAGGTGGTTTATTTGGTTACACAGTTACAGTCTTAAGGCCATAAAATGTCTGAGGTAAGACATCAAAAATCAGGTACTTTCACTGGAGAAAGGCCATTGGCATCTGGAAAATCTCTGTAAGCTTGGAAGGCACATGGCTAACATCTGATTGCTCCCAAGTTGCATTTCAAAATTGCATTCTCCAAAATGTCAATGACAGCTTCCAATGGATGTCTTCAAAATGTGTCTCAGTTGCAGCCAGCAGTGAGCTCCTTCTGTCTGAGATTTTATAAAGCTCCAGTGAACTAATCAAGGCCCATGATGAATGGGTATGGCCATGCCTCCATGGAAATTATCTAATCAGAGTTATCACCTACAGTTTGGCAGGTCACATCTCCATGGAAATAACCTAATCCAAAGGTTCCAACTTAACACTAATACATCTGCTCCTACCAGATTGCATTAAAGAATATGGCTTTTTCTGGGGGCACAATATATACAAACTGGCACATCAGGTATGAAGTTTGAAAATAGTTTCTCCCATTGAGTATGTTGTCCTTTTGCTATTGTGACAAATTCCTTTGATGTACACAAGTTTTTAATTTTGAGGAGGTCCCATTAATATTTTTTCTTTTGTTGTTTGTTATTCAGGGGTAAAGTCTAAGAAATCATTGCCTAACACAAGACCCTGAAGATGCTTCCCTATATTTTCTTCTAGGAATTTTATAGTCCTTGTTCTTATATTTAGGTTTTTGATTCATTTTGTGTTAACTTTGTATATGGTGTGAGATAGGGACATTCTTTCATTTATTTTTCGTTTTGCATATGGATATCCAATTCTCCCAGCATCATATGTTGAAGAGGCTATTCTTCCTCAATTGAATGAACTTGGAAGCCTTTTCAAAAGTCAACTGGGAAGAGAGGAAGATGATGGCATAGGATGTTCTAAGATTTAATCCATCCTCCAGGGCAGCTAGCTAGGAAATATCCAGGAATTGTCTGAAACAACCATTTGGGAGACTTTGGAGATCAGAAGCACATTTTACACCAGCCAGGAATGAGTGAAAGTGTGAGGCTGATAAATTGTTGTGAAAAGCTGTAAGTAAATCTTTCTATGCTGTGGAAGCCAGTACCCCTCCTCCATTGGCATGGCAGGCTGAACTTGTAATCACTCCTTGGTTGGAAACAGAATCTCTCTCTCCCAGGAGAAAGGGAAGGGAAATTTAACAGGGCACAAATTGTGGATTTGATTAATGAATTCATACTACCCTATGTACATATAAATTTAGAATGCAACAAAGAAAGAAACCAGATGTTCTATTTCAACTCTGCTCCCAGCAGGGGAGAAGCAGGGTTGCTGGAAATACAGAGTCATCTGTAGTTGACTGAGCTCATTTTGCAGAAAGACAGCTCTGCACCAAGAAAAGGTGCACATAGAACTGGGTACTAATTCAGGATCTTGGATGGTGAACACAGGGTGCTGGGATCCAGCTGTGAGAACAGCTACTTTTTTAAAGCATCTCATTAAATTCATCAGTCTCTGTTTTCAGCCCTTCCCCATGTAGGAGCAGCAGTAAGGTTGACTCAAAGGAACAACAATAAGTTGATGATGGAGGTTGTTCCCCAAAGGGTGGCTCTTCCCCAAGAATAGGGGTGCCAGAGTTCCATGCAAGTGGCAGCTGTCATTAAAAGAATTTAGATCCCAGGGGCTGAGATATCAAAAACTGTTTCAACCTACAAAATTGGTAACCCACTTACTTGACAGTCATATAATTTTCTGGCTAGTGGGGAACAGAGAGCTGAAGATATGATCCTCCCCAAGAAATGGGAGGGGCAAGGCCCAGTGCAGGTAGTGGCTGTTATTTAAAGAATTCAGACCCCTGGAGCTGGGAGAATAGAAACCTTCTGAATTCAATTTCCCTGTAGCCTCTGTCTCAACCATTGCTCTAGCAGGGGCTGGGTCATCTGCATATTAAAGGCACAGTGCCATCTTAGGCCTGTGGGGCTCAGCAGGTTTAAGAGTGCCACCTTGTGGGAAGTACAGGAAAAGCACTGAATCAGAAGGCTTTACAGGAAAGACTGGCACCCTGCTAGATCTCATCCCCAGGGAACCTTGATACTGATCTACACTCCCTTTCTAAGTTCTGTACCTGTCTTGTCTGAGGAAAACTGACAGGGATAGATCCCCACTAGCCCTCCAGGTAAAAGTTGCTAGAGATAATGAAAGGAGTGTTAAAAACATATAGAGGCAAATAAAAACAACCCAGGCATATGAACATTCCCTGAGGAGGAATGGAGAAGAGAAAGCTTTTGCCTGAGGGTGAAGCAACTGCACAAATAGGGAAATCTCAAAAATCATTCCTTACATGCAAGGTAAGATTCAGATAAACAAGAAATGAAAAAATTTTGATCAGCTAACCAGAACCTACTCTAGAGGCCTAGAATAAATTGAACAAAGTATCAAAGAAGAGTTAGAGCACAAAGCCAATCAACAAGAGAAGAACACCCTCTAGAATAAACTAATCAAGAAAATCACATGCCTAGACACCAGAAAAAGTCACAAATCACACTAAGAAGTAAGAAAATATAGCACAGTCAAAGGAAAAATGTAAAACTTCAAACAAGATACAGGAGTTGAAACAACTAAGGATATTCAAATAAATCTTCTAAATCAAATCAATGAGTTGAAGGAAAATGTGGCAAAAGAAATGAAGGATATGAAGAAGACTCTGGGTGATTCAGTTTGCTAAAGCTGTCAGAATGAAATATATCAGAAATGGATTGGCTTTTACAATGGAAATTTCTTAACTTACAAATGTACATTTCTAAGGCCATGAAAATATCCACATTAAGACATCAACAGGGTGATATCTTCCCTGAAGAATGGCTGCTGACATTTGAGAAACCTCTGTCACAGGGGAGGGCACATAGCTGGTGTCTGCTTTTCCTTCTCTCCCAGGTTTCATTGTTTTCAGCTTCTGGCTTCAGTGGCTTGCTCTCTCAGCTCCCCCAGGGGATTCTTCTCTCTGAACTTTTTGGGCTATCACTGTGTTTTATTCTCTCATAAATGTCTCTGGTAAAAGGATTAGGACCCACATTGAATGGGGTGGATCACATCTCAAATGATATAAACCAAATGGTCCCACTTACAAGAGGTCTGCACCCACAGAAATGGGTTAAAACAACATGGCCTTTTCCTAGGTACATACAGTCTCCAAACCAACATACTTTGCCATCTGGACACAAAAAAGACATGTTTCTTCCATATGCAAAATACATTCATTCCATAACAATATCACAAAAACTTAAATCATTTCAGTAGCAATAATTAAATACAAAATCTTATCAAAATCAGTTACAAGTGTAGTCTGCCCTGGGGCAAAATTACCTTCTGGCTATGGACCTGTGAAACTTAGAACAAGTTGAAAGAACAGCAAACTAACCCCAAGCAAACAGAAGGAAAGAAATAACAAAGATTAGAACAGAAATAAATGAAATTGAGAACAAGAAAAGAGTAGAGAGAATCAACAAAGTCAAAAGTTGGTTCTTTGAGATAACCTATAAAATTGATGGACCCTTAATGAGGCTGACAAAAAAAAGAGAGAATGCAAATAAATAAAATCAGAAATGAAAGGGGATATAACTGCTGACCCTGCAGAAATAAAGAAAATAATGAGCCAGTATGGTAAGCAATTCTATGCTAATAAAATAGTCAATTTAGATGAAATGGACTTCTTAGAAAACCATGAATAACTAACATTGACTTGAGAAGAAATAGATGACCTCAACAAACCAATCAAAAGTAAACAGATTGAAGCAGTCACCAAAAAGCATGCCCCCCAAAAAAGCCCAGGAACAGTCAGCTTCACATGTGAAGAATTAGTACAAATCCTGCTCAAACTCTTCAAAATAATTGAAGAGGAGGGAAATCTACCTAAATAATTCTATGAAACAAACCTCACCCTAATACCAAACCCAGACAAAAGTACTGCAAGAAAAGAAAATTATAGACCAATATCTTTAAAGAATATAGATGCAAAAATCCTCAAAAATAAACACTACCAAATCAAATACAGCAGCATTTTAAAAGAAGTATACAATAGCAACAAAAAAAAATCAAGTATTTAGGAATAAACTTAATGAAGACCACAAAAGACCTGTACAAAGAAAAATACAAGAAACTGCTAAAAGAAATTGAACAAGACCTAAAAAAATGGAAGAATGTACTATGTTCATGGATTGGAAGACTAAATTTAATTAAGATGTCAACTCTACCTAAACTGATTTATAGATTCAATGCAATACAAATTAAAATCCCAACAACTTACTTTGCAGATATAGAAAAACAAATACAAAAATTTATTTGGAAGGGGAAAGTGCCCTGAATAGCCAAAAATATCTTGAGAAAGAGGAATGAAGTTAGAGGTCTCACATTACCTGACTTTGAAGCATATTACAAAGCTACAGTTCTCAAAACAGCATGGTTCAGGCATAAGGACAGAGACACCAACCAATGGAATTGAATTGAGTGTTCAGAAATAAACTTTCACATCTATAGGCAATTCATCTTTGATGAGGCAGTCAAGCCAAAGTAACTGGGACAGAGCAGCCTCTTCAACAAATGGGGTTTGGAGAACTGGATATTCATTTCCAAAAAAATGAAAGAGGACTCCTATCTCACATCTTTTACAAAAATTAACTCCAAGTGGATCAAAGACCTAAAAATGAGCATTGAGACCATAAGACTCTTGGAAGAAAACTTAGGGCAATATCTTAAAGATCTTGTGATAAGAGGTGGTTTCCTAGCCCTTACACACAAAATGCAAGCAACCAAAGAATAAATAGACTAATGGGATCTCCTCAAAATCAAACACTTTTGTACATCAAAGGACTTTAAAAAGTAAAAAGCAGCCTACACCATGGGGGAAAATATTTGGAAACCACATATCAAGTAAGGGTTAAATATCCTGAATGTATAAAGCAATCCTACAACTCAACAACAGAAAGACAATCAACCAAATAAAAAATGGGCAAAAGACATGGACAGACACTTTTCTGATGAGGAAATACAAGTTGCTCAAAAACATGAGAAAATGCTTAACTTCACCAGCTATTAGGGAAATGCAAATCAAAACCACAATGAAATATCATCTCACACCTACCAGAATGGCCAGTATCCAAAACCAGAAAATTACAAGGGCTGGAGAGGATGTGGAGAAAGAAGCACACTTATTCATTGCTGGTGGGAATGTAAAATGGTGCAACCACACTGGAAGACAGTGTGGAGGTTCCTCAGAAGTAAATTAAGTATATATCTGCCATATGACCCAGCTATTCCATTGCTAGGTATATACTCAAAGGTACTGAAAGTTAAGACACAGACATTTGTAAACTGAAGTTTATTATGACATTATTCACAATTGCCAAGAGATGGAAGGAGCCCAAATGTCCATGATTGGAGTAGTGGTTAAACAAACTGTGGTTTATACAAATGATGGAATATTATGTAGCTGTAAGACAGAACAAAGACATGGAACATATAATGTGGATGAACCTTGAGGATATTATGTTGAATGAAGTTAGCTAGAAACAAAAGGACAGATACTGTATGATCTCTCTAATATGAGCTAATATTAGTGAGCAAACTTTGAGAGGTAAAAACTTATAACACAGGCTACCAGGAGACAGAAAGAGGGGAGACATCAGGCATTTGATACTGAAAGACTACAGAATGTTCAGCAGGATTGATTGTATAGATCCAGAAATAGATAGCATAATACTGTGTGATGGCAGCACAATATTGTAAGTTCACTGCACAAAGATGTCTGTGAGTAAGGCTGAAAGAGGTTGGATAGGGGAATGTATGACACCAGAGGTAAAGATGGATGATGAAGACTGGGACTACATAACTTGGCAAAAACTGGAGTGGCCATTGACTGCTACTGAATGCCAAATATAAAGGTGTTCTCACATGTGGGAGAACAAATGAATGTCAACCATGCAAAGTGTAGAAAAAGGATGGTGTTCTAGTTACTAATGCTGCTGGAATGCAAAACACCAGAGATGGATTGGCTCTTATAAAAGAGGGTTTATTTGGTTACACAGTTACAGTCTTAAGGACATAAAGTGTCCAAGGTAGCACATCAGCAGTTGGGTACCTTCAATGGAGGATGGCCATGGTGTCCAGAAAACCTCTGTTAGCTGGGAAGGCACATGGCTGGCATCCGCTCCAAAGTTCTGGTTTCAAAATGGCTTTCTCCCAGGACATTCCTCTCTAGGCTGCAGTTCCTCAAAAATCTCACTCTTAGTTGCACTTGGGATATTTGTCCTCTCTCAGCTTCTCTGGAGCAAGAGTCTGCTTTCAATGGCCATCTTCAAACTGTCTCTCATCTGCAGCTCCTGTGCTTTCTTCAAAGTGTCCCTCTTGGCTGTAGCTCCTCTTCAAAATGTCACTCACAGCTACACTGAGTTCCCTCTGTCCCTCAGCTCATTTATATGGCTCCAGTGACTCAACTTAGACCCACCCTGAATGGGTGGAGAAACACCTCCATGGAAATTATCCAATCAGAGTCATCACCCACAGCTGGGTGGGGTGTATTCCAAGAAACACTCAAAGAATTACAATCTAATCAACACTCATAAGATCTGCCCACACAAGATTACATCAAAGATAATGCTGTTTGGGGGACACAATATATTCAAACTGGCACAGATGGTATTTGGGAAAAAACCATAATCCAAGCAAACTGGAGTCTATGGTCAACAGTAACATTGCAATCTGCTTCCATTCAATGTAACAATGGCAATATACCAAAGTTGAGTGTGTACGAGAGGGAGATATAAGAGAGGGATATGGGATTCTTGGTGGTGGTGTTATTTCCTCTTCTTACTAATGTATCATATTGTATGACACTTTATTTTTCTTTTTATTATCTTTTTTATTATTCACCAAATAACTTTTTCATAGTAATCAATATGTTCAAGTGCTGACTTTGGTGATAAATGTACAACTATATGATGATACCATGAACAACTGATAGTACACTGATGATAATTGCATGTTATGTGAATATTTCTCTATAAAATTGTAGGAAAAATTATAAATAGGGGTAAAAGTGCTGCAGAAAAAATGGAGAGAGGGATGTACCTATTTACTCTTGAGGAAGCAGAATGGTATAGCCTTTCTGGAGGTCACTGTGGTGGTTCCACAAAAGCTAAGTATGTGGGGGCCAATAAGGTCCTGCAACTTCATTATGGGGTATGTACTTGGAAGATCTGAGAACAGAGAAATGAATGGATATTTGCACATTGGTGTTTGTGGAGGCAGTATTTGTGATTTGCAGTGGGTGGAGGTGGCTGAAAGATATGCTGACTGAGGAACAGAATGATGAACTGTGGTGTAGGCATGCAATGGAATATTGAGCAACTATGAGAAGGAGTGAAGTTGTGAGACACACAAAGAGGTGAATGGATCCTGAGGACAGCATTTTGAGTGAAGTATGCCAGAGACAGGGGCAAACACTATGATGTCTCACCTATATAGGATAACTACAATGTGTAAACTCAGAATTGAACCTTAGAGCACAGCCTAACAGGGAAATGATTATTGTAATGGTCCCTAGATTGTAAGCTCTTACAGTAGTCAAATCTATTCCTGAATTGTAATGGCTATCTCCAAACTCTGAGAATTTGATCCCTTAATGTATAACCTGATTGGTCTCTGGAACATTATGTGTCTGTGTTACACCTTAAACTCAGAGCTAGAGCTCAGCAGATATGAATATCAGTATTAAAGTACACAGCAGCTGTTAAAAAAAAAAGCTGAAATAGAGCCCAGACTTCAATTAGAGATATTAATAAAGCAGATCTGGTTAAGACTAGAGCAAATTGGGCCAAAGTGTAAAGGTTGAAACTGATTGTGTTCAACTCCCATGTGAGACCAAGGGAAGTGATGTTTATTTGGCATAGGATCTATATTTTCTAAACAATATAACTTCTACAGTCAGTTTGTTCAAACACTACAATTACATTACATGGAACTTTGAATAGGAAGTGAGCTATGGTAGGTCTGTATAGATTAGAATGACATAGCAACACATGCTAAAGTAATTTGGGTGGAGAATAAAAATATATATTTGCCCCCCCCCCCCGAAGAGCTGGGAGAATGCAAAGATGTTGGACTTCCTCACCTGGATTGTTGCTGATGTTCTCACAAACATTGGGGACTGATGGCTTGATGTGCTGAGCCCTCTGTCTTGGGGATGACCCCTATGAAGCTTGTTGCTGCAAGAAAAGGCTAAACCTGCTTATAATTGTGCCTGAGAGTCTCCCCCTGAGTACCTCTTTGTTGCTCAGATGTGGCCCTCTCTCTCTAAGCCACCTTGGTGGGTGATCTCACTCCCCTTCCCCCTATGTGGGACCTAATTCCCAGGGGTGTAAATCTCCCTGACAGTACAGGATATGACTCCCAGGGTTGAATCTGGACATGACATCATGGGATTGAGAACATCTTGACCAAAAGGGGGATATGAAATGAAACAAAATAAAGCTTCAGTGGCTGAGAGATTCCAAATGGAGTCAAGAGGACACTCTGGTGGACATTCTTACACACTATATAAATAACACTTCTTAGGCTTTAGTGTATTGGAATAGCTAGAGGTAAATACCAGAAACTACCAAACTCCAACCCAATAGCCTTGACTCTTGAAGATGATTGTATAACAATGTGGCTTACAAGAGGTGATGGTGTGATTGTGAAAACCTTGTGGATTACACTGCCTTTATCCAGTGTATGGATGGATGAGTAGATTAATGGGGACAAAAACTAAATGAAAAATAGGGTGGGATGGGAGGGATGATTTGGGTGTTCTTTTTTATTTTTAATTTTATTCTGATTCTTTCTGATGTAAGGAAAATGTTCAAAAATAGATTGGAGTGATGAATGCACAACTATATGATGGTACTGTGGAAAATTTGATTGTACACCATGAATGATTATATGGTATGTGAATACATCTCAATAAAACTGAATTTTAGAAAAAGAAGTATACACTGTGATCAAGTGGGATTTATTCCATTTATGCAAGCTTGTTAAACCAAAGAAAAATTGATGCAATACACTACATCTATAAATCAAAAGAGAAAACCACATGGTCATCATGACTAATGCAGAAAAGGAATTTGACAAAATTCCACATCCTTTCATGATGAAAACACTCAAAAGGATAAGAATAGAAATGATGTTCCTCAATCTGATGAAGGCAATATTTGGAAAGCCCACAGCTAACAACATACTCAATGCAGAAAGACTGGAAGCTTTCCCTTTAAGTTCAAAAAGAAGACAAGGATGCTCACTGTCACTATTGTTATTCTACTTTGTGCTGAAAGTTCTAGCTAGAGCAATTAGGTTAGAAAAAGTAAAAAGGCATACAAATTGGAAAGAAAGAAGTAAAACTTTCACTGTTTCCAGATGACAAGATCCTGTATGCCAAAAACTCTGAAAATACAACAAATCTCCTAGAGCTAATAAATGAATACAGCAAAGTGGCAGGGTAAAAATCAGCACACAAAAATCACTACTGTTCCTATACATAAGTAATGAGCAACATGAGGAGGAAATCAAGAAAAAATTCCATTTAAAATAGCAACCAAAAGTATCAAATATCTAGGAATAAATTTAACCAAAGCCTCAAAGATCTATACACAGGAAACTAAAAGAGATCACTAAAAGAAGTCATGGGGACTTAAATAAATGGAAGGACATACAGTGCTCATGGATTGGAAGACTAAATATATTTAAGATGTGAATTCTAACTAAGTTGGTTTATAGATTCAATGGAATACCAATTTAAATCCCAAGAACTTTCATTGCAGAAATAGAGAAACCATTAACAAGTTTATTTGTAAGGGAAGGCTTCCCTGAGTTGCCAAAAATAACTTGAGAAATAGGAATGATGTGGGAGGCCTTATGCTACCTGTCTTTAAATTATATTACAAATCTACAGGGTCAAAACAGCATAATACTGATAATAAGATAGGTATACTGACCAATGAAATCAGACTGAGTGTCAGAAATTGACCCTCTCATCCATTGACAACTGATCTTTGATAAAGCAGCCAAGCCAATGCAAATGGGCCAGAGCAGACTCATCAATAACTCCTGTTAGGAGAACTGGATATCATATTCAAAAGAGTGAAAGAGGACTCCTCTCCCACACCTTATACAAAAATTACCTCGAAATGGATCAAAGACCTAAACATTAGAGCTAAGATCATAAAAGTTTTAGAAGAGAATGTAGGCAAGTACATTAAAGATCTTTTGATAGGAGGTGGTTTCCTAGACCTTAACACACAAAGCACAAGCAATGACCAAAGAGATAGACAAATGGATCTCCTCAAAATTGAACACACTTTGCATCAAAGAACATTGTTGGAAAAGTAAAAAGTCACCCTATGCAATGGAAGATAATATTAGGAAGCCACTTATCAGATAAGGGTTTAATATTCAGAATATGTAAAGAGACCCTACTATGTAACAACAAAAAGACGAACAACACAATTAAAAAATGGACAAAAGACATGGGCAGACACTTTTCCAAAGAGGAAATACAAATGGCTCAAAACATATGTAAATACGCTCAACTTCACTGGCTGTTAGGAAATGCAAATCAAAACCACAATGAGTTATTATCTCATGCCTACTAGAATGGCCATTAGAAAAAAAGGTAAATTTTAAGTGCCAGAGAGGATGTGGAGAAAGAAGCACACATATTCACTGTTTGGGGGAATGTAGAATGATGCAACCACCTTGGAAGGCAGTGTGATGGTTCCTCAAGAAGCTAAATATATAATTGTCATATTATTCTGCAATCCCAATACTAGGTAAATAGTTGGATGAACTAAAAGCTAGGAAATAAATGGACATTTGTAAACTGACGTTTATAGTGGCATCATTCATGATTGTCAAGAGATGGAAGCACCCCAAATATGCATCAATGGACGAGTGGATAAACAAATTGTAGTATATACAAATGATGGAATATTATGCATCTGTTAGACAGAATAAAGTCATGGAGCATATAACAGCCAGGATGAACCTTGAGGACGTTGTGTTGAGCAAAATTAGATAGAAAAAAAAGAACAAATTCTCTATGGTCTTACTAATATAAACTAACATTAATGAAACACTTTGATAGTTAAAGCTGAGAACACAGGTTATCAGGAGACAGTAAAAGGGTATTGATTGGGCCTTTGATGCAGAAGGAGTATAGAATGTTCAACAGGATTAGTATATAGAAACAGAAATGGATAGAACAATACTGTATTATGGTAGCAAAATATTGTACATACACTGCACAAAGATGACTGTCAGTACAGTTCAAAGAGGAAGTCTAGCAGCATGTATGACACTAGAAGGAAAGATAGAACATAAAGACTAAAACTGTATAACTTAGTGAAACTTAGAGCAGTCAATCATGGGAATAAATGTACAAATATAACAATGTTTTTAAATGAGGGAGAACACATGTATGTCAACTTTGCAAGGTGTTGAAAATAGGATGTTATTGAGAAAAATACAATCAATGCAAACTAGAGTCTGTAGTTAACAGTAACATTGTAATATGTTTCCATTAATTGCAACAAAGGTAATATACCAAAGCTAAATATCCACGAGGGGGATATAAGGGACAGGTATGAGATTCCTGGCAGTGGTGGTGTTGTCTGACCTTTATTTTTAATTTTATTTTTATATTTGTCATTTATTTTCTTTGCAAGTTTTTCTTTTTTCTCTTTTTCCTCTTCCTCTTGAAATAAAAATGTCTTCATATAGATTGTGGTGGTGAATGCATATCTATGTGATTGTACCAGGAACCATTGATTGTTTATGTAGGAGGGAATATATGGTGTATGAATAAAACTGTTTAAAAATAAACAGAGGGTTAAAGGCGCTGGAGAAAATGTGGAGAGGGGGATGTACCCAATCACTGTTGGTGGGGAGGAAGAATGATGCAGACCATCTAGAGGGCAGTGTGGTGGTTCCACAGGAAGCTAAATATGGGTTTTACATATTGTTCTGCAACCCTGTTATTAGGTATATACTTCAAAGTACAGAGAGCAGGGAAATGAATGGACATTTGCACACTGGTGTTCATGGTGGCATTAGTCATGATTCACAATGGATGGAAGTGGCCTAAGGGTACATTGACTGATGAATGGAATGATAAACTGTAGTGTGTACATCCAAGGGAATATTGAGTGGCTACAAGAGGTAATGAAGTTGAGGAGTATGCAACTAGGTGAATGGACCTTGATGACAGCATTTTGAGTGAAATAAACCAGAAATGAAAAGACAAACATTATAACCCCTCACTAAAATGGACTAACTGTAATGCATAAACTCTGAGAATTGAATCTGAGAGCATATTTTATCAGGGGAATGCTTATGGTAAAGTTTCCAAATCATAAGCTCTTACAGCAGTTACATATAGTCCTGAGTTATAATGAGTATTTCTAAATACTGACATGCTGAGCTCTTTGAGTATAACCTATTCAGTCCCTGGAGCTTCAGGTATTTGTGTAACACCTGATACTCAGAGCCAGAGTCCAGCAACTATGAATGTCAGCATTATCTCATACAGCAAATGTTAAGGAAGCTGAGAAAGAGATCAGACTTCAGTTAGAGATAGGAAAGAAATGGACTTTGTTAGGAATAAGGTTAATCACACTAAAGGAAAAAGGATGATATTGATGGTGTTTAAAACTTCAACTTCTGTATGAGACCAAGGAAGAGGTTTATTTTGTCCAAAATTTATATTTTCTGTGACACACCATATAATTTACCTTGAATGGTCAGTTTATTCAAACACCATAACTGCATTGAACTTTGAATAGGAAGTAAGACTTGGTTGTTTGTAAAGGTTAGTGTGAAAACCAATAGATCCTAGAGTAATTTGCACAGAGATTAAAAATACATTTGCACATTCCAGGGAAGTCTGTTATCAGTCATACAACAGTCTGGAATGGATGGAATGGCTGATATTGCAACAAAACCTATAAGTTTCCTGGTGTTGGTGGTCCATGATTTTCTAGGAAATTGTCCATTTCATCTAATTTGTCTACTTTGTTAGCATATAGTTGTTAATAGTATTTCTCATTATCTCCTTTATTTCCACAGTATCAGTAGTTGTCTCACCCCTCCCATTTCTGGTTTTATTTATTTCCATCTTCTCTCTTTTTTCTTTATCATCCTGGCTAAGGGTCCATAGTGTTTACTGATTTTCTCAGAGAACCAATTTCTGTTTTTTATTCTATTATTTTCATGTTCTCAATTTCATTAATTCTCTAATTTTTGTGATTTCTTAACTTCTGTTTGCTTTAGGGCTAGTTTACTGTTCTTTCTCAAGTCCCTCCAAGTGAGAAGTTAAGTCCTAGATTTTTGCTCTTTCTTCTTTTTTTAATATAAAAAATTTATCAGGGTGATAAATTTCTTTTTTTTTTTTTAATTTCATGTACTTTTTTTTTTTACTTTTCATTTTGAAATAAATTCAAATTTACAGGACAGTTGCAAAAACAATACAAACCCCATACACAGAACTCCATCACACCCAACCCCCCCCCTCTGATACCCAGATCCACCAACTTTAACATTCTGTCACTTTACCATTTCTTTCTTTCCTTCCCTCCCTAGCTATCATCCATCAACTATTGCTCCATCTCCTGAATATATGAGAGCAAGCTGCACACATCCTTGAACAAGTAATATAATTCACATATACATTTCCTATGAACAAGAATATTCATTTATGTTATCACCCTAGTGTAGTTAAGAAGTTCAAGAAATTTAAAATTGATATAAAGCTTACATTCTATATCTCACTTTTTTCTTATGTCCCAATTGTGTCCTTTTGAGCCTTTTCTCCTCCATTCCCAGATCCCATCCAGGATCATCTTTGACATTTAATTGTCACTATCTATCCAGACTGTCTTTCTTTCAATTGTGGAAACATATATACAGCATAAATCCTCCCATTCTAATCCCAACCCCCAAGCATTCCACTTAGTGAGGTTAATCACATTCCCAATGTTGCAATGCTGTCACCTTCCCACAAAACATTACTAGAAATTTCCCTTCACCCCAGAAAACTTACATTCATTTCTTATTAACTCCCCATTGCCCCTTCCCCCACTTCTCATAACCCATACTTTTCATCTCTATGATCATATTCTCTAAAACTTTCTTTGTGCTTACCATGGGGCTTAAATTTAACATCCTAAATCTATAACAATCTTGTTTTCTTTGATACCAACTTAACTTCAGTAGGACACATAAACTATGCTCCTATACTCCTCCATTCCCCCACCTTTATGTAGTTCTTGTCAAAACATACATATTTTATATTGAGTCCAAAACCACTGATTTATCATTACAGTTTATGTATTTTAGATCCTATAGGAAGTAAATAGTGGAGTTACAAATCAAAGATATGGCAATATTGGCATTTATATTTACCATGTGATCTTTACTGGAAATCTTTATTTCTTCATGTGGTTTCAGCCAACTGTTTAGCGTCCCTTCCTTTCAACCTGCACAATTCCCTTTAGCATTTCTTATAGGACTAACCTACTGGTGATGAAGTCCCTCAGCTTTTGATAATCTGGGAATGTTTTCATCTACCCCTTATTTTTGACCTCCAGGTGTTTGTGAATTTTCTAAGTCTCTGATGTTTACTGACTTCTAATTATATCCCATCATGGACAGAAAATGCGCTTTGAATAATTTCAAGTTTCTTTTTTAAATTTATTGAGGCTTGTTTTATGTCCCAGCACATGGTCTATTATGGAGAAAGTTCCATGATCACAAGAGAAGAATGTGTATCCTGGTGATTTGGGATGTAATGTTCTATGTATGTCTATTAAATCAAATTCATTTATCAGGCAGTTTAGCTTTTCAATTTCCTTAAAGCTCTTCTGTCTCTTTGATCTATATATAGGGGAGAGTGATGTGCTGAAGTCTCCCACAATTATTGTGGAAATATCCATTGCTTCCTTTAGTTCTGCCATTGTTTGTCTCATGTATTTTGTGGCACCATGATTGAGTGCACAAACATTTATTATTATTATTTATTCTTGTTGGATTGCCCCTTTTATTATCACGTAATGGCCTTCTTTGTCTCTCATAACATCTTTGCATCTAAAGTCTGTTTTATCTGAGATTAATGTTGCTAATCCCACATTCTTTTGGCTGCAGCTTGCATGAAATATTTTTCCATCCTTTCACTTTCTTTTTTTTTAATTCATTTTATAGAGACATATTCACATACCATGAAGTCATACAAAACAAGTCATACATTCGATTGTTCACAGTATCATTACATAGTTGTGCATTTATCTCCAAAATCAATCCCTGATACCTACATTACCACATACACACAAATAACAAGAATAATAATTAAAGTGAAAAAGGACAGTTAAAGTAAAAAACAACACTGGGTGCCTTTGTTTGTTTGTTTGTTTCCTTCCCACATTTTTCTACTCAACCATCCATAAACTAGACAAAGGGGAGTGTAGTCCTTATGGTTTTGCCAATCACATTGTCACCCCTCATAAGCTACATTTTTATACAGTCATCTTCAAGATTCATGGGTTCTGGGTTGTAGTTTGATAGTTTCAGGTATCTACTGCCAGCTACCTCAATTCATTAGAACCTAAAAAGGGTTGTCTATATTGTGCGTAAGAGTATCCACCAGAGTGACCTCTTGACTCCTTTTGGAATCTCTCTGTCACTGAAGCTTATTTCATTTCCTTTCACTTCCCCCTTTTGGTCAAGTAGATGTTCTCCATCCCACAATGCTGGGTCTACATTTTTTCCCAGGAGTCGTATTACATGTTGCCAGGGAGACTCACTCCCCTGGGGGTCTGATCCCATGTAGGGGGGAGGGTAGTGATTTCACATTTCAAGTTGGCTTAGCCAGAGAGAGAGGGCCACATCTGAGCAACAAAGAGACATTTGGGAGGAAGCTCTTAGGCACAATAATATGGAGGCCTAGCCTCTCCTTTGCAGCAACAGTCTTCCCAAAGGCAAGTTCTGTAGTAGAGAGCTCAACCCATCAAACCATCAGTCACCAATGTCTGTGAGCACAATATCAAACATTGAGGTTGGGCAGCTCAATACCCATGCATTCTCCACCAGCTCAAGGGGGCTCTGCATATTATTTTTCCTTGTTTTTTTTTTAATTAACTCTTTTTTAAATCAACCATATAAAAAATAAAAAAACAAAAACCATAAAATTTAAAACATAAAATAAAAAAACATTTCAAACAGACCATAACAAGGGAGTAAGACAAAGACAACTTACCTAAAATAACTACTTTACTTCCAACATGTTCCTACTCTACCCCAAGAAAGTAACCTCATATAGCAGCATTTCTGTGAACTTGTTCCTGCTATATCCATCAGAAATTAATAGACCATAGTCATTCCTGGGCATTCCCAGAACATTAAATCTACCCATAATGCCTTATCTGTTCTTATTGGATTCTTGATCCCCCTTCCTTAATTGCTCTCTATCACTAGTTCCCCTACCTTCTACATTATAAACCATTTGTTTTACATTTTTCAATGTGCACATTAGTGGTAGCATATACTATTTCTCTTTTTGTGCCTGGCTTATTTCACTCAGCATTATGTCTTCAAGGTTCATCCATGTTGTCATATGTTTCATGACATCATTCCTTCTTACTGCCATGCAGTATTACATCATGGGTGTATACCACATTTTATTTATCCACTCATCTGCAGAAGGACATTTGGGATGTTTCCATCTCTTGGCAATTGTGAATAATGCTGCTATGAACATTGGCATGCAGATATCTGTTCGTGTCACTGCTTTTTCAGATCTTCTGGGTAAATATGAAGAAGCGTAATCGCTGGGTCGAAGGGTAACTCTATATCTAGTTTTCTAAGAAACTGCCAGACTGACTTCCAGAGTGGCTGAACGATTATACACTCCCACCAACAATGAATAAGAGTTCCAATTTCTCCACATCCTCTCCAGCATTTGTAGTTTCCTGTTTGTTTAATGGCAGCCATTCTAATTGGTGTGAGATGGTATCTCATTGTGATCTTAATCTGCATCTCTCTAATAGCTAGTGAAGCTGGACATTTTTCCATGTGTTTCTTGGCCATTTGTATTTCCTCTTCATAGAGCTGTCTTTTCACATCTTTTTCCCATTTTATAATTGGGCTGTCTGTACTATCATCATTGAGTTGTAGGATTTCTTTATATATGCAAGATATCAGTATTTTGTCAGATACATGGTTTCCACATTTTTTCCCATTGAGTTCGCTGCTTCTTTACCTTTTTGAGAAATTCCTTTGAGGTACAGAAATTTCTAAGCTTGAGGAGTTCCCACTTATCTATTTTTTCTTTTGTTGCTTGTGCTTTGGGTGTAAAGCCTAGGAAGTGGCTGCCTAATACAAGGTCTTGAAGATGTTTTCCTACATTATCTTCTAGGAGTTTTATGGTACTGTCTTTTATATTGAGATCTTTGATCCATTTGGAGTTAATTTTTGTGTAGGGTGTGAGGTAGGGGACCTCTTTTATTCTTTCCTATATGGATACCCAACTCTTCCAGCCCCATTTGTTGAAAAGACTGCTATGACCCAGTTCAGTGACTTTGGAGGCCTTATCAAAGATCAGTCAGCCATAGATCTGTGGGTCTATCTCCAAATTCTCAATTCAATTCCATTGATCCATACATCTATCTTTGTGTCAGTACCATGATGCTTTGACAACTGTGGATTTATAATAAGCTTCAAAGTCAGGGTATGTAAGTCCTCCCACTTTGTTTTTCTTTTTTAGAGTGTCTTTAGCAATTCAAGGCATCTTCCCCTTCCAGAGAAATTTGATTACTAGCTTTTTCAAGCCTGCAAAGTAGGTTGTTGGAATTTTGATTGGGATTGCATTAAATATGTAGATAAGTTTGGGTAGAATTGACATTTAGCCTTCCTATCCATGAACATGGAATATTTCTCCATCTTTTAAGGTCCCCTTCTATTTATTTTGGTAGAGTTATGTAGTTTTCTTTGTATAGGTATTTTACATCTTTGGTTAAGTTTATTCCTAGGTACTTGATTATTTAGTTACTATTGAAAATGGTATCTTTTTCTTGAGTGTCTCTTCAGTTTGTTCATTTCTAGCATATAGAAACATTACTGACCTATGTGTATTGATCTTGTATCCTGCTACTTTGATAAATTTGTTTATTAGCTCTAGTAGCGGTATAGTCAATTTATCAGGGTTTTCCAGATATAAGATCATATCATCTGCAAACAATGACAGTTTTACTTCTTCTTTTCCAATTTGGATGCCTTTTATTTCTTTGTCTAGCTGGATTACCCTGGCTAGCACTTCCAGCACAATAAAGGGAACCCTATTGACAGAGAAACAGAGAAAGGAGAGAGAGACATGGACAAAAGTTCAGTAATAAAGAGATTCATTATGGGTACATTAAAGGATATTAATAGAGAGATGGAAAAAATGTATATGACAAACATAAACCAAAGGATAAGATGGCTGATTCAAGAAATGCCTTCATGGTTATAATGTTGAATGTAAATGGATTAAACTCCCCAATTAAAAGATACAGATTTGCAGAATGGATCAAAAAAAAATGAACCATCAATATGTTGCACACAAGAGACTCTTCTTAGAAACAGGGACACAAAGAAATTGAAAGTGAAAGGATGGAAAAAAATATTTCATGCAAGCTACAGCCAAAAGAAAACATGTGTAGCAATATTAATCTCAGATAAAATAGACTTTAAATGCAAGGAAGTTAAGAAAGACAAAGAAGGCCACTACATACTAATGAAAGGGGCAATTCAACAAGAAGAAATAATAATAAATGTTTATGCACCCAATCAAGGTGCCACAAAATACAGGAGACAAACACTGACAAACTAAAGGAAGCAACTGATGTTTCCACAGTAATTGTGGGAGACTTCAACACATCACTCTCTCCTATAGATAGATCAGTCAGACAGAAGACCAACAAGGAAATTGGAAATCTAAAGAATCTGATAAATCCATTGGATTTAACAGACATATATAGAACATTACATTCCAAATCACCAGGATACACATTCTTCTCTTCTGCTCACAGAACTTTCTCCAGAATAGATCATATGCTGGGACACAAAACAAGCCTCAATAAATTAAAAAAAAAATTGAAATTATTCAAAGCACATTCTCTGACCACAAAGAAATACAATTAGAAGTCAATAACTATCAGAGACTTAGAAAATTCACAAATACCTGGAGGTTAAACAACATGCTTCTAAACAATCAGTAGGTTAAAGAGGAAATAGCAAGAGAAATTGCTAAATATATAGAGATGAATGAAAATGAGAACACAACATACCAAACATATGGGATGCAGCAAAAGCAGTACTGAGAGGGAAATTTATAGCACTAAATGCATATATTACAAAGGAAGAAAGAGTCAAAATCAAAGTACTAATGGATCCACTGAGGAAGCTAGAAAGTGAACAGCAAACCAATCCTAAACCAAGGAGAAGAAAAGAAATAACAAGGATTAAAGCAGAAATAAATGACATAGAGAACAAAAAAACAATAGAGAGGATAAATATCACCAAAAGTTGGTTCTTTGAGAAGATCAACAAGATTGACAAGCCCCTAGCTAGACTGACAAAATCAAAAAGAGAGAAGACCCATATAAACAAAATAATGAGTGAGAAAGGTGACATTACTGTGGATCCCAAAGAAATTTAAAAAATTATAAGAGGATACTATGAACAACTGTATGGCAACAAACTGGATAATGTAGTGGAAATGGACAATTTCCTGGAAATATATGAACAACCTAGACTGACCAGAGAAGAAACAGAAGACCTCAACCAACCAGTCACAAGCAAAGAGATCCAAACAGTCATCAAAAAGCTTCCCACAAATAAATGCCCAGGGCCAGATGGATTCACAGGGGAATTCTACCAAACTTTCCAAAAAGAACTGACACAAATCTTACTTAAACTCTCAAAACATCAAAGAAAATGGAACACTACCTAACTCATTTTATGAAGCTAACATCAATCTAATACCAAAACTAGGCAAAGATGCTACAAAGAAGGAAAACTACTGGCCAATCTCCCTAATGAAAATAGACGCAAAAGTCCTCAACAAAATACTTGCAAATCGAATCAAAAAAAACACATTAAAAAAATCATACATCATGGCCAAGTGGGGTTCATTCCTGACATGCAAGGATGGTTCAATATAAGAAAATCAATCAATGTATTACAACACATTAACAAATCAAAAGAGAAAAATCAAATGATCATAATAGATGCTGAAAAAGCATTTGACAAAATCCAACATCCCTTTTTGATTAAAGCACTTCAAAAGGTAAGAATTGAAGGAAACTTCCTCAGTATGATAATCAGCATGTGTCAAAAACACACAGCCAGCATAGTACTCAATGGAGAGAGACTGAAAGCCTTCCCTCTAAGATCAGGAACAAGACAAGGATACCCGCTATCACCACTGTCATCCTTTCACTTCCAATTTCCTTGTGTCCGTGTGTCTAAGATGAGTCTCTTGCATGCAACAAATTGATGGTTCATTTTTTTTTATCCATTCTGCCAATCTGTATCTTTTGATAGGGGAGTTTAATCCATTTACATTCAATGTTATTATTGGGAAGGCATTCCTTGAATCAGCCATCTTATCATATGGTTTATGTTTGTCAGATATATTTTTTCCTTCTCTCTTAATGTCCTTTAATGTACCCATACTGAATCTCTTTAGTACTGAACCTTTCTCTATGTCTCTTTCCCCTTTCTTTGTTTCTCTGTTGGTAGGACTCCTGTTAGTATCTGAAGCAGGGCAGGAAATTTATTAGCAAAATCTCTCATCATTTGTTTGTGAAAAAATTAAGCTCTCCCTCAAATTTGAAGGAGGGCTTTGCTGGGTAAACTATTCTTGGTTGGAAATTTTTCTCTCTCAGAATTTTAAATATGTCATACCACTGCCTTCTCACCTCCATGGTGGCCACTGAGTTGTCACTACTTAGTCTTATGTTGTTTCCTTTGTATGTGGTGAATCACTTTTCTCTTGCTGCTTTCAGAACTTGCTCCTTCTTTTCCATATTTGTCAGTCTGGTCAGAACATGTCTTGGAGTGGGTTTATTTGGATTTATTCTATTTGGAGTTTTCTGGGCATTTATGCTTTGTGTATTTATATTGTGTAGAAGGTTTGAGAAGTTTTCCCCAACAATTTCTTTGAATACTCTTTCTAGACCTTTATTTTTCTCTTCCCCTTCTGGGACACCAATGAGTCTTATATTTGTTTGTTTTATTTTATCTATCATATCCCTGAGGTCCATTTTAATTTTTTTAAATTTTTTCCCCTTTCTTTTGTTCTTTCATTTTCCATTCTGTAGCCCTCAAGATTTGTTGTTCAGCTTCCTCTAGTCTTGTACTATGAGTATCCAGAATCTTTTTAATTTGCTCAACAGTTTCTCTTATTTCCATAAGGTCATGTGTTTTTTTATTTACCCTTGCAATTTCTTCTTTATGCTCTTCTAGGGTCTTCTTCATGTCCTTTATATCCTGTACCATGCTCTCATTGTTTGTCCTTAGTGCTTTGATTAGTTGCTCCAAGTACTGTGTCTCCTCTGATATTTTTGATTTGGGTGTTTGGACTTGGGTTATCCATATCATCCGGTTTTTTCACATGCTTTAAAATTTTCTGTTGTTTTTTGGCCTCTTGGCATTTGCTTTACTTGATAGGGTTCTTTTAGGATATGTAGGACTATTCATAGACTTATCTCTAATTTGTCAGACCTACAGCTTGGTGGCATACACTTTAACTTACCAGCAGATGGCATCCACAAGTCACCTATTCCCCTCAAATCAGTTCTCCCCAAATTTGTCTTTGTAGTGTGTGGGGGTCTGATTCCTGTGGAGGCCAATTGGTGCACCAAGTTTCAGTGCGTTGTTGGTGCTGTCAGCCCTGAATGTGGGGCATATGTCTGAGTGGTTAGGGAGGCTGGGCAGCTTTAATAATCAAACCTCCCAGGTGTTCCTGGAGATTTAAGGCTGTTGCAAGAGTCCAAACCTTCATTTCAGTCTCACCATGTATTGTCTCTTCTGCTGACCCACAAGTCCTTGGTACTGGTATACAGTCTCTGGGATTTCTGAGTGGGTCCATCTTCCAAGCTGTGACCTTCTAAGGCCTCTGCTGAGGGAAGGCTATGCTATATCACAAGTGCACACCATCCCTCAGGGGAAGTTCTGGGCCACTGGGCTGTGTAGGGGTGTTCCAAGCCTGCTGTAAGGATGGCTGAATGGGGCATGTTAATTTCCCCCTTCTTGCACAGCTCTGCCTTCCCATCTCCAGGACAATTAGCTGTGGGTGCACAAAAGGCTATTTTCAATGTCTAACATAGTGGCATGTATGTGTGTTGCTGGAAACACTTCCTGTCACACTATGTCTTTAGTGCAGCTCTGGCCTGTGGCTCCAGTGCTGGGCAGGAGTATTCCCAGCCCACCAGGAAGATGGCTGCAAGGGGCATGGTTTCTCCTCTTTTGGCTCACATCTGCCTTCCTTGCTCTGAGACAATTAGCAGTAGGTGTGTGAAAGGCTACCATCCATACCAGATATTGAGGCATTCACACAGCCTGTTCCTGCAGTGCTTCACTGTGCATTTCTCATTGCCATATCTGTAGCCACTTTTGGGTTTTCTTTTAAAGAACTAGTCCACTTCCAAATGCCAACCCTCAGTTACCCCACACTGCAGCATGGCTGCCAGATATTCAGCAGCTTACTCACTTGTTTCAGAAAGCAGACTCCCGGTTTCACCAAGTCCATGGTCCCTGTGGATTTAGCAGATCTTGTCCAGCTGGTGCATCACTGGAACTGGTGTTTTGGCTCACTTTCTGGCTTTTATTTAATGTTTTTCACAGAGACATTTTTTTGCCCTGTCTCTCCTAGCCACCATCTTAGGTTCTCTCATACTATAAATTTTGATTTTTTTGTGTTCTCATTTTCACTTGTCTTGAGATATTTACTGATTTCTCTTGTAATTTCTTCCTTGACCCCACTAGTTTTTAATGAGTGTGTTATTTAGCCTCCATTCATTTGTGAATTTTCCTGCCTTCAACCTGTTTTTTATTTCCAATTTCTTCTCTTTATGATCTGAAAAAGTGTTTCGTATAATTTTGATGTTTTTACATTTTTGGAACTTTCATTGTGAACCAACATGTGATTTATCCTAGAGAATGAAATATGAGTACTTGAGAAAAATTTATATCCTGTTGTTAGGTGCTATGCTCTGTAAATGTCTGTTAAGCCTAATTCATTTATCATTATATTCAAACTCTCTGATTCTTTATTCATCATCTGTCTAGATATTCTGCCTATTGATGAGAGTGATGTATTGAAGCTTCCCACTACTATTGTAGAAGTATCTACTTCTTCTTTCAGTTTTGTCAGTGTTTGCCTCATGTATTTTGGGGCACTCTGATTTGGTGCACAGATATTTATCATTGTTGTATCTTTTTGATGGATTGTCCTTTTTATTAATACATAGTGTCCTTCTTCGGTTCTTTTAATTTTTTACACTTTATATCCACTTTTTCTGGCATTATTATAGTTAGTCCTGCTCTTTCCTGTTTGTTGTTTGCATGAAATTTTTTTTCCAAACTTTCACTTTCAAAGTCTTTTGGCTTTGCACCTAAGTGGGTCTCTTAGACAGCATATAGATAGATCCTGTTTTTTAATCCACTCTGCCCATCTAAGTCTTTTGATTGGTGAGTTTAATCCATTAACACTTAATGTAATTAATCTAAAGGCACTACTTTCTTCAACTACTTTTCCCTTTTGGTTTTTATATGTGATATCTTATTTTTTTTCTTTCTCATCTTTAGTTACCATTACTGCTAATCTTCCTTTCTACAGTCTTCTCCAAACCTCTCTCTCCTTTCTTTTCCTATCTGTCTGTAGCCCTCCCTTTAGTATTTCTTGTAGAGCTGGTCTGTTAATGAACTCTCTCAGTGTCTGTTTATCTGTAAATATTTTAATCTCACCCTCATTTTTGGAGGATAGTTTTGCCAGATATACAGTTCTTGGTTGTCAGTTTTTCTCTTTTGGTATCTTAGATATATCATACCACTGCTTTCTTGCTTCCATTATTTCTGATGGGAAATCCATACTTAGTCTTATCAAGCTTCCTTGTATAAGATGGATTGCTTTTCACTTGCAACTTTCAGAATTCTCTGTTTGTCTTGGCCTTTGACAATCTGATTAGTCAATGTCTTGGATTATATCTATTTGGATCTATTCTGTTTGTGTTACACTGAGCTTTTTCGACCTCTACTTTTATATCTTTCATAAGCATTAGGAAATTTTCATTGATTATTTATTATTGTTACTGCCCTTTTTCCTTTATCTTCTCCTTCTGAGACACCTATAACATGTATGTTCATGCACTTCATGTTGTCATTCAGTTCCCTGAGACCCTGCTCATGTTTTTCCCTTCTTTTCCCTATTTGTTCTTTTGTGTGTAGGATTTTGGATGTTCTGTCCTCTAGTTCACTAATCCTTTCTTCTCCACCTTCAAATCTGCTGTTGCATGTCTCCATTGTGTTTTTCATCTGTTCTATTTTCTCTTTCATTCCCATAATTCCTGTTGTTTGTTTTTACAAGGTTTTGAGTTCATCTGTATGGACTCCCTGGGTCTTTTTTATATCCTTCATTTCTTTGCCATATTTTCTATTGACTCATTGATTTGATTCAGAAGATTTGTTTCAACATCTTTAATTTGTTGTTTCAACTCCTGTATCTCAGGTGAAGGGTGTTTTTTTTTTTTTCTATGGCTTGTCCAAATCTACATGCTTCCAAGTATGACTCGTGATTTTGCTGTCCAGGAATATGATTTTCTTGATTAATTTCTTCCAGAGGTTGTTTTATCTCCTTTGCTTAGGATTTCTTTTTGGTTCATCTTGATCTCTATCTCTTCTGGTGTCTCTCACCAGCCAGTTTTCAGATTACCTCTGCACCCTCTTCTCTCATAAAAACCAACTGTCCATAAAAGCCTGCTCATGAGGGTAGGTACTGAGCACTGCAACAAGGTCTCTGTGTGGGGCAAAACAAGTCTCCTTTCTCCCAGTTGTGCTCTGTTTTTCACCAGTCAGCAAGACCTGGCATTGTTTTGTAACACTGTTTTAACCATTGGGTTGTGCATATTTCTCCGCTTAAATGGGGTTAGGTTCCCATTCAGGAAGTGTAGCTCAGCTCCAGTAGACATGGGATAAGTTCTGGAGAGGTTCTGAGAAGTGAAGCAATTCCATTGCACTTCCCAGTCTGCCCAGAAGATGGCAATATTTGGTGAGTTAATCATTTCCATAAGGTATTTACCTTCTGGAGATTGCATCTGACTGGCAGGGCTGAATTATCTCCTGCAGTCCAGGCTGTTTCAGATCAAGCAGGACTGAATTACATCTTGGAGCCAGGGGCTTGTTCTGAACAGGTGGACCTGCATTACCTCATGGAGACAAGGGGCTGTGCCTGATCAGGTAGGGCTGAATTTTCTCCTTTAGTCCAGCTGTGTCTCACTGGGCAGGGCTGAATCAACTCTTGGAGCCCCCAATTGATGGGGCAGGGCTAAAACTGTGGGGTTCTTGTCCCCTCACTTTGACAGCAAAATCTGACACAATGTGGGGCTATGTCCTTCAATTCACTTGTGGAAGGGGAGTCAACCCCCAGCTGCCACAGTTTTCAACCATCCAACAGTCTAGGTTCTGACTACTGACTACTGTTTCCCTCAAGGGTGGGTTATGGGCTTCCAGCCCACATTTTCTCACAGTCTTCATCCATCACTGTGTCCCAATCCCTTGAGTCTACAAATGGTAAGGATCTCACTGCTGTGAGAGATTTTATAGCCTGTGACCCCAGTGGGAGGTGAGATGAATCCCCATTGTGTTTCTGTGCTCTTTCCATGCATGCAAGACAAAGTGAAGGGTGGAGAGAGAACCAGCCAGGCTGGAACAGAGATTTCCTACTTCATATTTTTCTTTTTCTTCAATTCAGCATTTGTAGGGTCTGTCTTAAGTCTATAACCTCCTCCAGAGTTTGAACAAGTTAGTGTTGTCCCTGTTTCACTGAATATCAGGGGAGAAGTTTTTGGCAGCTGTTTATACTGCCATGTTGATTGCATTACCCCCAATTCCTATTTTTGAAGTGATTTCACCAAAAAAGGGATGCTGAGAGGGAAACTCTAAGATGGCAGCATGGAGAGGAGTAGAAGCTAGTTAGTCCCCCTGGAACAACTAATAAGCAACCAGGAACAATGAGTAAATAATCTGGAACAAATGTGGGGGGACAAAAGTGAGCATCCATTCATCATACACCAACCTTAATTGGGCGGAATGCCCAAGATTGTGGCATAAAATCTACAAGTAAAATCTATGGATCCAAGCTGGGAGCCCCCTCCTCCATGGCCTGAGCTGCAAAGCTTCATGGTGCTAGGGAGCAGCTCTCTATGAGCAAGTGAAAACAGCTAAACTGAGCCCCAACTGCAGTTTTAATTAACAAATGTGGACTGCTCAATACAAGCTATGAATCCTCGCATTGGGTGACAGCTGACCTTGGAGAGACAGAGGGTGGCCACAGACCAGCCCTGAAGGAAGCTTTCTGGCCCTGTTTCAGCTCAGTGGAGAATGCCTCAGCCATTTTCTGTTACCAGTGCTCTGACCCAGATAAGGGTTGAGATAGCACAGGCAGAGAGAGACAATTGAAATGCTAATGACCTGTTTCTAGGGGGTCTATCTTCCTGAAGAGGAATGGTGTGGGGCCCAGCTCTATTACCCACCTTCCATTCAGAACAAGACCCCAGAGCCTGGGGTAAAACAGCCATCAGCCGCACCTTCTTACATCAGTCTTGAGCTACAGGCTGACAGGTGCCACATGCTGGGCAGAAAAGCATAGTGACCTGAGGCCTCACAGGTTATACCAATTTTCTAAGAAACAACCACAGGGAAACCAGATACTTAACATTTCTTCCTTCTGGGACCAGAGTCCGTTTTTGTCATGGAAAACCTGATTGGAGGAACCTAGGAAACCATGCCTGGAGAACAGAAAACTACAAACTACCCTAAGATAAAGGAAGTTATGCCTCAAAGGAACAATCTTACACTTCAACTGAGATACAGGAATTTAAGCAACTAATACTAATTCAATTTTAAAAGTTTAGGGAAGATATGGCAAAAGAGATGAACCGTATAAGGAAAACACTGGGCATACATAACATAGAAATTGAAAGTTCAAGAAACCAACTGGCAGAATTTATGGAAATGAAATACACAACATGAGAGAAGAAGACACAACAGAAACATATAACAGCAGATCTCAGCAGGCAGAAGAAAATATTCAGGAGCTGGAGAACAAGGCACCTGAAAGCCTACACACAAAAGAACAGAAAGAGAAAAGAATGGAAAAATATGAACAAGGTCTCTGGGTACTTAGGGACAAGACAAAAAGCAGGAATGTATATGTCATTGGTGTCCCATAAGGAGAAGAGAATGGAAAAGGGGCAGAAGCAATAATAGAGGAAATAATGAAAATTTACCATCTCTTATGAAAGACATAAAATTATGTGTCCAAGGAATGCATCTTATCCCAAACAGAATAGATCTGAATAGGCCTACGTGAAGACAATTAATAATCAGATTATCAAATGTCAAAGACAAGGAGAGAATCCTGAATGCAGCAAGAGAAAAGTGATCCATCAGATACAAAGGAAGCTTGATAAGACCATGTGCTGATTTCTCAGTAGAAACCCTGGGGGCAAGAAAGAAGTGGTGTGATATATTTAAGATACTGAAAGAGAAAAACCACAGACCAAGAATCCTATATCCAGCAAAACTGTCCTTCAAATATGAAGAGAATTTAAAATATTCTCTGACGAACAATGAGAGAATTTGTGAACAAGATACCTGCTCTATAGAAAATACTAAAGGGAGCACTACATACAGAAAGGAAAAGATGGGAGTGAGAGGTTTGGAAAACAATTTTGGGAGATAGTAGCTTAGCAATGTAAACACACTGAACAAAAATGACTGTAAGCATGGTTGAAAGAGGAAGGTTAGTACCATTTGGGACATCAGAACAAAAGACAAAGGATAAAGACGGAACTGTATAATTCAGGGAAACCTAGGGTGCTCAATGTTTGTAATAAAATGTACAAATGTTTCTGTGTGAGGTAGAAGAAATGAATGTCAACATTGCAAAGTGTTAAAAAGAAGGTGGAATTGGAGGGAAACTAAAATCAATGCAAACTAGAGACTATAATTAACAGAAATACTGTATTATGCACCCTTTAACATAAAAAAGGCAATATACCAAAGCTACATGCTTATGGGGGGATGAGGAAAGAGTATGGGACTCCTGGCATTGGTGATGTTGTCTGACTCTTTATTCTACTTTAGGTTAATGCTATCTTTCCTTTTGTTGCTTTTGAGCTGTCACGTGTTTTTTTTCCCTCTCTCTCTCTCTCTCTCTTTGCTTTTTCTTTTGTCTCTCTGGCTTCTTTGACTTTTCCTCCTTCATTGTGGAAGAAATGGAAATATCCTTATATAGATAGTGGTGATGTTGCTGAATACATAAATATGTCACTATACAGGGAACCAATGATTGTTTACTTAGGATGGAATGTATGCTGCGTGAACAAAATCATCTTTAAAAAATGGGTTGATGAAGAAACCTTGAGGGCACTATATTGAGTGATATAAGACAGACACATAAAGGCACTCACTGATATGAACTAATTATAATATGTAAACTGATAGACATGAAATATAAGTTACCAGGGTATAGAATGAAGCTAAAGAATGGAGAGTGGTTGCTCATTATGAGCAGAATGTTCAAGTAGGTTGAACTTAAACATTTGGAAATGGACAGAGGTGAGGGTAGTATGTTGTGAGAATAGCTAACAGTGCTGAAAGATACGTGAAGTTGGTGGAAGGGGTAAGCTCAGAGTCATGTATGTCATCAGAAGGAAAATTGGAGGTAAAAGATGGGAATGTATAAAACACTGTATCTTGTGGTGGACAATGTCTATGATTAACTATAAAAATATAAGAAATCTCTCTCACAAACTAGAACAAATGTATGACACTATAACTGAAAGTTAATAATAGGCATATAGGAAAAAATATATACCTATTGCAAACTATATAGTACAGTTAGTAGTATTTAGCATTCTTTCATCAACAGTGACAAATGTACTATACCAAAACTATGAATCAGTAATGGAAGGGGGGGTGATTAGGGATATGGGAGGTTTTGGGTTTCCTTGTTTTGTTTTTATTTCTTTCCTGGAGCAATGAAAATGTTCTAAAACCTGAAAAAAATTAATTGCAGTGATGGATGCACAGCTGTATGATGGTACCATGGGTAACTGATCTTACACTTTGGATCTTTGGATAGTTGTATGGTATGTGAACAATCTCTCTCTCTATACACACACACACACACACACACACACACACACACACATGATGCTGAACTTTGTCAAATGATTTTCAGCATCTACTGAGATGATCATTTGTTTTTTCCTTTTGATATGGTAATTTGTTGTATTGCATTGATTTTTTTATGTTTAATCACCCTTGCTTGTCTGGAATGAACCCCACTTTGTCTTGATGTATGATTCTTTTAATGTGTCCTTGGATTTGATTTGCAAATATTTTGTTGAGAATTTTTGCATCTATATTCATTAGGAAAATTGGGCTGTAGTTTTTCTTTCTTTTAGCATCTGTCTCATTTTGGTATTAGAGTGGTATTAGCTTCATAAAGTAAGATCGGTAGTGTCCCATTTTCTTCAATTTTTTGAAAGAGTTTGAGCAGGAATGGTGACAGTTCTTTGTAAAGATTGGTAAAATTTCCCTGTAAAGCCATTTGGCCCTGGACTTCTCTTTGTAGGAAGCTTTTTGATGACTTATTGGATTTCTTTTCTTGTGATCGTTTTGTGGAGGTATTCTGTTTCTTCTTGGGTCTGTCAAGGTTTTTCATATGTTTTCAGAAAATTGTCCATGTCCCCTAAGTTGTCTACTTTGTTGGCATACAGTTGTTTACAGTATCCTCATGATTTTTAAAATTTCTTTGGGATCCACAGTAATGTTCTCCCTCTCATGTATAATATATATATATATTATATATATATATATATATATATATTATATATATATATATATATATATATATATATATATATAATATATATATTTATATATGTTTCATTGAGATTGCTCATATACCATACAACTATCCAAGGATCCAAAGTGTACAATCAATTGCCCATGGTACCATCATACAGCTGTGAATCCATCAACATAATTAATTTTTTCAATTAATTTTTTTCAATGTTTAGAACATTTTAATTACTTCAGAAAAGAAATAAAGACAAAAAAGGGAACTCAACTCCTACCATATCCCTAAACCACACCTCCCTCCATTATTGATTCATAGTTTTGGTATAGTACATTTGTTGCTGTTGATAAAAGAATGTTAAAATACTAACTGCAGTATATAGTTTGCAATAGGTATTTTTTCTATATGCCTCTCTATTATTAACTTCTAGTGATAGTGTCATACGTTTGTTCTAGTTCATGAGAGAGATTTCTAATATTTTTATAGTTAATCATGGACATTGTCCACCACAAGATTCACTGTCTTATACATTCCTATTGTTTAACCTCTAACTTTCCTTCTGGTGACATACATGTCTCTGATCTTGCCCTTTCCACCACCTACACACACATTTCAGCATTGCTATTTATTCTCAGAACACACTACCATCACCTCTGTCCATTTCCAAAGATTTAAGTTCACCCTACTTGAACATGCTGCTCATAATGAGCAACTGCTCCCCATTCATTAGCCTCATTCTATACCCTAGTAACTTACATTTCATGTCTATGAGTTCATTAGTTCATATCAGTGAGACCCTCCAATATTTACCTTTATATGTCTGTCTTATTTCACTCAATATAGTGCCCTCAAGATTTCTTCATCAACCCCTTTCTTTTAAGATGGTTTTGTTCACACACTGTACATTCTGTCCTAAGTAAACAATCATTGGTTCCCTGTATGGTCATGTATTTATATATTCAGCACTATTGCCACTATATATAAGAAGATCTCCATTTCTTCCACAAAGAAGGAAGAAGAGTCAAAGTAGGCAGAGACAAAAAAAAAAAAGAGAAAGGGAGAGAAAAACAAACAAAAAACATGACAGCTAGAAAGCAACAAAAGGAAAGGTAGAATTAACCTAAAGTAGAATAAAGAGTCAGACAAATCACCAATTCCAGGAGTCCCATATCCTGTCCCTATTCCCTTCCCCCATAGGCATTTAGCTTTGGTATATTGCCTTTGTTATACTAAAGGAAGCATAATACAATGTGTCCATTAATTATAGTCTCTAGTTTGCAATAATTGTATTTTCCTTCCAACCCCACCCTATTTTTAACACCTTGCAATGTTGACATTCATTTGTCATACCTCATGTAAAAACATATTTATACCTTTTATTACAATCATTGAGCACCCTAGGTTTCCCTGAGTTACATAATCCCAGTCTTTATACTTCATCTTTTGTTGTGGTGTCCCACAGTGTCCCAACCTTCTGCTTTCAACCATGTTCACAGTCATCTTTGTATGTTGCTGTTCTGCTATCTCCCCAAATTGTTTTCCAAACCTCTCACTCCTGTGTTTTCCATTCTGTCTGCAATGCTTCCTTTAGTTTTTCCTGTACAGCAGCTATCACGTTTACAAATTCTTTCATTTTTTTGTCTGAGAATATTTTAATCTCTCCCTCATAATTGAAAGACAGTTTTGCTGGATATAGGATTCTTGGTTGGTGGTTTTCATCTTCCAGTATCTTAAATATATCACTCCACTTCCTTCTTGCCTCCATGGTTTCCATTGGGAAATCCACACATAGTCTTATCAAGCTTCCATTGTAAGTGATGGATTGCTTTTCTCTTGCTGCTTTCAGGATTTTCTGTTTATCTTTGACATTTGATAACCTGATTATTAAGTGTCTTGGCATAGGCCTATTCAGATTTATTCTGTTTGGGGTATGCTGTACTTCTTGTATCCATAATTTTATGTCTTTCATAAGAGATGAGAAATTTTCATTGATTATTTCCTCTATTATTTCTTCTGCCCCTTGTTCCTTCTCTTCTCCTTCTGGGACACCAAAGATGCATACATTCCTCAATTTCATTTTGTCCTTAAGTTCCTGGTGATGTTCTTCATATTTTTCCATTCTTTTCTCCATCTGTTTTTTTTGGGGGGGGGGGCTTTCAGGTGCCTTGTTTTCCAGTTCCTGAGTGTTTTCTTCTGCCTCTTGAGTTCTGCTGTTTTATGTTTCCATTGTGTCTTCCATCTCTTTGTTGTGTCTTTCATTTCCATAGATCCTACTGGTTGTTTTTTTCAACTTTCAAATTCGTATCTTATGTACACCCAGTGTTTCCACTTTCTGGTTCATCTCTTTTGCCATACCTTCCCTAAACTTTTTAAATTGACTTAGTATTAGTTGTTTAAGTTCCTGTATCTCAGTTTACATGTAAGTTTGTTCCTTTGGGCCATAATTTCATTCTTCTTAGTGTAGGTTGTAGTTTTCTGTTGTCTAGGCATGGTTTCTTTGGTTACCCCAATCATGTTTTCCAAGACCAAAATGGACTCCAGTCCCAGAAAGAAGAACTATTTGGTATCTGGTTTCCCTGAGGGTGTGTCTTACAAAATTGGTACACCCTGTGATGCCTCAAGTTACTATGCTTTTCTTCCCAGCAGGTGGTGCCTGCCTTATACTCTAGACTGGTGTAAGAAGGTGTGGCCCATGGCTGTTCCCCCCAGGCTCTGGGGTCTGGTTCTTAATGGAAGGCAGGTAGCAGAGCTGGGACCTACCCCTTTCCTCTTAGGGAAGATAGACCCCCTAGGTAGAGGTTATTAGCATTACAATGATGTCTCTCTGCCCATGCTATCTCCATCCTTGCCTGGATCAGAGCACTGGGAACTGAAAATGGCTGAAGCTTTCTCCACTGAGCTGAAACAGGGACAGAAAGCCCCTTCAGGGCCAGTCTACTGCTGCCCTCTGTTTCTCCAAGACCGGTCTTCACCCAAAGCCTGTCTGCTTGTTGGGGGTTCGTATCAAGCAGTCCACACTTGTTAATTAAAACCCCAGTTGGAGCTCAGCTGAGCTATATTTGCTTGCTGGGAGAGAGGTGCTCTCTAGCTCCAGGAGGCTTTGCAGCTTTGGCCATGATGGGGGAGGGTCTCAGCTTGGATGCACAGTTTTAATTACAGATTTTATGCTGCAATCTTGGGCATACCTCCCAATTCAGCTTGCTGTATGATGAGTGGATGGTCTCATTTGACCCCCCACAGTTATTACAGATTATTTACTTGTTGTTTCTGGTTGTTTATTAGTTGTTCCAGGAGGACTAGCTAGCTTCCAATCCTCTCTATGCTGCCATCTTAGATCCTCCTCATGTTTGTCTTTATTTGAGTCTTCTCTCTTTTTGACTTTGGCATTCTACTAAGGGTTTGCCAATCTTGTTAATCTTCAAAATGAATGAAATTTTGGTTTTATTTATTCCCCCATTGATATTTTGTTATCCATATCATTTATTTCTGCTTTAATACTTGTTATTTCTTTCCTTCTACTTTCTTTACTGTTAGTTTCCTGATCATTCTCTAGCTTCCTCTGTTGTTCAGTTAGGTCTTTGATTTTAGCTCTTTGTTCCATTATAATGTATGCATTCAGAGCTATAAACTTCCCCTAAAGCACTGTGTTTGTCACATCCTGTAGGCTTTGATATGTTGTGTTCTCATTTTCATTGTTCTCTAGATATTTACCAATTTCTCTTGCAATTTCTTCTTTGACCTATTGGTTGTTTAGGATGCTGTTGTTTAACCTCCATATGTTTGTGAATGTTCTGGTTCTTTGGTCATTATTGATTTCTAGTTGCATTCCATTATGATCAGAGAATGTACTTTGAATAATTTCAATCCTTTTAAATTTACTGACGCTTGTTCTGTGTCCCAGCATATGATCTATCCTGGAGAACATTCCAGAAACACTAAAGAAGCATGTATATCCTGGTAATTTGAGATGTAACACTATATATGACTTTTCAAGTTTGCTAGTGCTGCCATGTTGCAAAACACCAGAAATGGATTGGCTTTTATGAAAGGGGTTTATTTGGTTACAGTCTTAAGGCCATAAACTGTCCAAGGTAACACACCAACAATCCAGGACCTTCACTGGATGATGGCCAATGACATCCAGAAAACCTCTGTTAGATGGTAAGGTATGTGGCTGGTATCTGCTCCAGAGCTCTGCTTTCAAAATGGCTTTCTCCAAGGACATTCCTCTCTAGCCTGCAGCTCCTTTTCAAAATTTCACACTCGGTTGCCCTCTAAAATGTCACTCAGCTGCTCTGAGTTCCTTCTGTTTGTCAGCAATTTCTCCACTGATTTAATTCAGACCCACCCTGTGTGGGTGGGGTAACACCTTCATCAAAATTATTCTATCAAAGGTCTTGTCCAGTTGATTGAGTCACATCTCCATGGAAACAATCAAAAATTCCACCCTCATCAACACTAGTACATCTGCCCCACAAAATTGCATCAAAGACAATGGCATTTGGGGGGACATAATACATCCAAGCTGGCATGTCTGTTAAATGTAATTCATTTATCATATATTTATGTTCTCAATTTCTTTATTGGTCTTTTCTTGTTCTATCTATAGATGAGAGCGGTGTATTGAAGTGTCCCACTATTATTGTAGAAATGTCTACTGCTCCCTAGTTTTGCTAATGTTTGTCTCATGTACTTTGGTGCTCCTTGATTGAGTGCATAATCATTTTTTATTGTTATTCCTTCTTGGTCAATTGTCTCTTTTATTAATATATAGTGTCCTTCTGTGTCTCTTATGACATCTTTGCATTTAAAGGCTTTTTTATGATATTATTGCTACCCTTGCTTTCTTTTGGCTTCAGCTTGCATGGAATAGTTTTTCCATCCTTTCACTTTCAGTCTCTTAGTGTCACTGGGTTTAAGAAGGGTCTCTTGTAAACAGCATATCAATGGATCATACTTTTTAATCCATTCTGCCAATGTATATCTTCTAATTTGGGAGTTTAATCCATTCACATTAAAAGTTATTATGGTGAAGGCAGTTCTTGAACCAACCATATTATCCTTTGTTTTTTAGTTATCAGATATCCCCTTCCCCTCTTTGTTTTCCTTTAAGTTACCATTACTAATACTCTTCAGTTCTGTTCCCTTCTTAAGTTGTCTCTCTCCTTTCTTTTTTTCTCTGCTGGTAGAACACACTTTAATATTTCCTGCAGTGAAGGTTTCTGTTAAATTCTCTCAGCATGTGTTTGTCTGTGAAAACTTTAAAATCCCCCTCAATTTTTTTAAGTTTTTGTTTTGGAACAATTTCATACATATAGGACAGTTGCAAATTCAATACAAACCCTACACAGAGAACTCCAACACCCCCCACCCCCTGATATCCATATCTACCAATTTACATTTTGCTACCTTTGCAGTATATTTTTCTCTTTCCTTCCTTCTTTCCTTCCTTCCTCCCTTCCTTCCTCTCTCCCTCCCTCCCTCCCCCTCATTCTTTCAACTATATCTATTATCTTTCTATAAATTATCTACCTACCCATTTATCAACTTCTGAACATTTGAGAGCAGGTTGCCTATATCATATTCCTTGAACTCATAACACTTCTATGTACATTTCTTATGAGCAAGGATATTCACTTATGTCGTTAACTGCAGTTAATTCAAGAAAATTAATATGGATATAAAGCTTAAATTCTATATTCCAATTTTTCCTTATGCCCACTTTCAGCTTTACTCCTCCTTTCTTAGATCCACTCCAGTATCATATATTGCATTGATTGTCATTAACCCTTAATTAACACTTTTTTAAAATAACTACATCAAAACAATTTTTAAGATATAAAAAACATTTCAAACAAACCATAACAAGGGAGTAAGAAAAAGACAACTAACTAAAATAACTACTTTACTTCCAACATGTTCCTGCTCTACCCCAAGAAATTAACCTAATATAGTAACATTTCTGTGAACTTTTTCCTACCATACCCATCAGAAATTAACAAACCATAGTCATTCTGGGCATTCCAAGAATATTAAATTTACTCACAATAGCTTATATGTTCTTATTGGGTTATCATTACCCCTACATTAATTGCTCTCTATCACTAGTTCCCTTAAATTCTACATTATAAACCATTTATTTTAGGAGTGTGTTGTTTAACCTCCAGGTGTTTGTGAATTTTCTAAGTCTCTGATGGTTATTGACTTCTAATTGTAATCCACTGTGGTCAGAGAATGTGCTTTGAATAATTTGAAATTTTTTAAATTTATTGAGGCTTGTTTTATGTCCCAGCATATGAGCTATTCTGGAGAAAGTTCCATGATCATTAGAGAAGAATGTGTATCCTGGTGATCTGGGATGTGATGTTCTATATATGTCTGTTAAATCCAATTCATTTATCAGATTGTTTAGGTTTTCAGTTCCTTTATTGGTCTTCTGTCTGGTTGGTCTATCTACAGGAGAGAGGGATGTGTTGAAGTCTCCCACAATTATTGTGGAAACATCTATTGCATCCTTTAGTTTTGCCAGTGTTTGTCTCATGTATTTTGTGGCACCATGATTGGGTGCATAAACATTTATGATTGTTATTTCTTCTTGTTGAATTGCTTCTTTTATTAGTATGTAGTGGCCTTCTTTGTCTCTCATAACATCCTTGCATTTAAAGCCTATTTTATCTGAGATTAATATTGCTATACCTGCTTTCTTTTGGCTGTCACTTGCATGAAATATTTTTCATCCTTTCACTTTCAATTCCTTTGTGTCCCTGTGTCTAAGATGAGTCTCTTGTATGCAACATATTGATGGTTCATATTTTTTTATCCATTCTGCCAATCTATATCTTTTAGCTGGGTAGTTTAATCCATTTCCATACAATGTTATCACTGTGAAGGCCTTTCTTGAATCAGCCATCCTATCCTTTGGTTTATGTTTGTGAGATATATTTTTTCCCACTCTCTCTTCATGTCCTTTAATGGACCAATATTGAATCTCTTTAGAACTGAACCTTTCTCCGTATTTCTCTCTCTTTTCTTTGTTTCTCTGTTGGTAGGGCTCCGTTTAGTATCTGAAGTAGGGCAGGTCTTTTATTAGCAAAATCTCTCAGTATATGTTTGTGAAAATTTTAAGCTCTCCCTCAAATTTGAAGGAGAGCTTTGCTGGATAAAGGATTCCTGGTTGGAAATTTTTCTCACTCAGAATTTTAAATATGTCATGCCACTGCCTCCTTGCTTCCATGGTGGCCACTGAGTAGTCACTACTTAGTCTTATGTTGTTTCCTTTGTATGTGGTGAATTGCTTTTCTTTTGCTGCTTTCAGAACTTGTTCCTTCTCTTCAGTATTTGACAGTCTGACCAGAATATGTCTTCAAGTAGGCTTATTTGGATTTATTCTATTTTGAGTTAACTGGGCATTTATGCTTTGTGTACTTATATTGTGTAGAAGGTTTGGGAAGTTTGCCCCAATAATTTCTTTGAATACACTTTCTAGACCTTTACCCTTCTCTTCCCCTTCTGGTACACCAATGAATCTTATATTTGGATGTTTTATTTTATCTGTCATATCCCTAAAGAACATTTTGATTTTTTCATTTTTTCACCATTCTTTCTTTTGTTCTTTCATTTTCCATTCTGTGATCCTCAAGGTCACTGATTCATTGTTCAGCTTCCACTAGTCTTGTACTGTGAGTATACAGAATACTTTCAATTTGGCCAACAGTTTCTTTTATGTCCGTAAGTTCATCTATTTTTTATATACCCTTGCAATTTCTTCTTTATGCTCTTCTAGGATCTTCTTCTTGTCCTTTATATCCTGTGCCATGCTCTCATTGTCTTTAGTTCTTTGATTACTCCAAGTACTGTGTCTCCTCTGATCTTTTGATTTGGGTGTTTGGGTTATTAATATCATTTGGTTTTATCTTATGCTTTAAAATTTTCTGTTGTTTTTTTTGGCCTCTTGGCATTTGCTTTACTTCATAGGGTTCTTTTAGGATAAGTAGGATTATTCAAAGATGAATCTCTAATTTGTCAGATCTACAGTTTTGTGGTGTACACTATCTCTAATTAACCAGCAGATGGCATCTGCAAGTCACCTATTCCCCTCAAGTCAGTTCTCCCCAACTTCATCTTTGTAGTGTGTGGGGGTCTGATTCCTGTGGGGCTCAATTGGTGGACTGAGTTTGGTTATGTTGTTGGTGCTGTCCACCCTGAATATGGGGCATGTGTCTGAGCAGTTAGGGAGGGAGGGCAGCTTTAATAATCAAACCTCCCAGGTGTTCCTGGAGATTTAAGGCTGTTGCAAGAGTCTAAACCTTCATTTCAGTCTCACCATAGACTGTCTCTTCTGCTTACCCACAAGTCCTTAGTATTGGTGTATGGTCCCTGGGATTTCTGATTGAGTCCCTCTTACAAGCCATGCCCTTCTAGGACCTCTGCTGAGGGAAAGCTCTGCTATGTCACAAGTGTGCACTGTCCCTCAGGGGAAGTTCTGGGCCACCAGGCTGTGTACGGGCATTCCCAGCCTGCTGTAAGGATGGCCGAATGGGGCATGTTAATTTCCCCCTTTTTGCACAGCTCTGCCTTCCCAGCTCTGGGACAATTAGCTGTGGGTGCACAAAAGGCTATTTTCCATGCCCAATATTGTGGCATGTATATGTGTTGCTGGAAACACTTCCTGTCACACTGGGTTTTTGGTGCAGCTTTGGGCTGTTGCTCTGGTGCCTGGCAGAAGCATTCCCAGCCTGCTGGGAAGATGGCTGCAAGGGGCACAGTTTTTCCCCATTTCAGCTCACCTCTGCCTTCCTTGCTCCAAGACAATTAGCAGTTGTGTGAAAGGCTACCTTCCATGCCAGATATTGAGGCATTCACACAGCTCATTCCTGCAGTGCTTCACTGTGCATTTCTCACTGCCATATCTGTATCCACTTTTGGGTTTTTTTTTAAAAAAAGAAATATTCTGCCTCCAAACACCAACCCTCGGTTTCCCAACACCACAGCATGGCTGCCAGGTATTCAGTGGCTTACTCACTTGTTTCAGAATGCAGACTCCCGGTTTCACCAAGTGCATGATCCCTGTGGATTTAGCAGACATCGTCCAGCTGGTGCATCACTGGAACTGGTGTTCCGGGTCACTTTCTGGCTTTTATCTAGTATTTTTCATGCAGGTGTTTTTTTTGTCCTGTCTCTCCTAGCTGCCATCTTAGGTTCTTCTCCCTCAATTTTGAAGGAGAATTGTGCTGGATAAACAATTCTTTTTTTTTTTTTTTTTTTTTTTTGCTTTTATAAAGGGTATTTATTAGGTTACAACTTTAAAGTGTCCATAAAAGTGTCCAAACTAAGGCATCAACAAGAGGACACCTTCGCTGAAGAAAGGCCAATGACATCCAGAGCATCTCTGTTTGCTGGGAAGGCACATGGCTGGCGTCTGCTGATTCTTTGCTCCTGGGTTCTGGTTTCAAAATGGCTTTCTCCAAAATGTCTCTGGGTTTGTCTCTCTTAGCTTCTTCAGCTCCTGTGCATCTAAACGTCTGGAGTTCCTCTTTTGGCTTCTCTCTCTCTAGCTCCTGTGCATTTTTGCTTTTTCTCCCAGAGTGTTTCTCTCTAAGCATCTGGGGGTCCTCTCTTAACTTCTCCGGAGCAAACTCTGGGTTAGCATCCTCAAACTTCTCCAAGCATCTCTAAGCATCTCTGTCTGCTCCTTCTGTCCGTGTGCTCTCTTAAAGGACTCCAGTGAACTAATCAAGACCCATCCTGAATGTAAAGAATTCTTGACAGGCACTTTTTCTCTTTCAGAATCTTAAATGTCATACCACTGCCTTCTTGCCTCCATTGTGTCCACTGAGTATTCAGTACTTGATCATATGTGGTTTACCTTGTATATAGTGAGTTGCTTCACTCCTGCTGCTTTCTCCTTCTCTTCAGCATTTGGGAATCTGATTAGTGTATGTCTTGCATAGGTCTATTTGGATTTATTCTATTTGGAGTTCATTGGTCATCTTTGATTAGCATATTTATGTCTTTTAGAAAAGCTGGCAATTTTTATCCAACATTGTCTTCAGATACTTTCCTTGCCCTTTTATCCTTCTGGGACACTAATGATTCTTATATTTGTGTGCCTCACATGTCCATAATTTCTCTGAGACACATTTCAATTTTTTTATTTTTTTCACCATTTGTTCTTTTGTGCATTCCCATTCAATTGCTCTGTCCTCTACTTCAATTATTCTTTGTTCTGCCTCTTCAAATCTGCTATTGTCTGTTTCTAGTTTATTTTTAAATGATCAACACTATATTTTATTTCTATAATATCTGTTATTTTTAATTTACCCTTTCAGTTCTTCTTTATGCTCTTCTAGAGTCTTCCTTGTGTCTTTTTTGTATTTAGCCAACCCACTGAAGTTGTTTTGGAGATTTGTTTATACTTCTTTGATCAATTGCTCCAAGTTCTTTGTCTCCTCCTGCTTTTTAATTTGGTCATTTGGCCTGTCCTTATTTTCTTGTTTCTTCATATGCTTTGTGATTTTCTGTTGGCTTTGGGGCATTTGCTTATCTTGGTAAAGTTATTTGGGGAAATGCAGGATTATTTGAATATTTATATGTATATATTTTGATTTTTTGGAAGAGCCACAGCTTGCTATATTGCACTTTCCCTGTCTTCCCTGCAGATGGTGCTCTGAACTACCTCTCACCCTCAATCCAGCTTCCCCCCAACTTCACCTATGTGCTGGGTGGGGTGAAAACCATGTGGAAATCCAGTCATCACATCATTTCTCCATACACACTGGGGACTGCCAGCCCTGGGGTTGTGTTTTGGGCCCTGTGCAGTTTGGCAGGGAGTCTTCTTAAGGGCACTATAGGTCTGGTGATTCCTAGGCCTCCAAGAGCATCATTGTCAGGCTGTGGGGCTGCATGTCTCACCCTCCACCTCAAATGTGCTCCACTCCCTGCCCACCATGAGCCTGCAATCCTCTAGGTTGTGGGAGGTGCTCCTGGTGCTTCCATGTGGCACCCTTGCCTATCACAACCTCTTAGCCATGCAAAGCATGGACTTCCATGGAGGGAGAGTAAATGCAGGCACCACTGGCCTGCTGCCTCCCAGGTTCCCTCATGGGAGCTCCTGACTGTGTGGCTGTGGTGGGTTATCTCCCAAACCAATTGCTGAGATGGGTGCATGGGAGTGGAGAGCTGCTCTCTCCCCTGCTCAACAGCCATCTTGTCACTGCCAGCCCCTGTCAGTGTTCCTGGCTTTATAAACTTACCCTGTCCTTTGAGATGCAGTTTCTCTGCTTTTTCATCCAAGTCCCCACCAAGTATTTTAGAACTCCCTCTTTGGCTGCTTATACCCTGAAACCACTGTCCTGGGCATCCTCCAGCCCCTCTTTAGTTTCTTTCATAGAGGAGAAGTTTGCTCCACCTCACCTATTCCACCATCTTCCTAGAAGTTTCCAACACTCTCTGAAATCAATCTAGGCCGTTTCTATCATGTTTCTCAGAATTCTTCCATAATCTTCCCCTTACTCATTTATAAAACCATTCCAGCATTTTTGGTATTTGCAAACTCAGCACCCCAGTTCTCAGTACAAAAATCTGTTTTGGTTTGCTAAAGCTGCTGGATTGCAATAGATCAGAAATGCTTAGCTTTTACAATGAGGATTTCTTGGCTTATGAATGTACAGTTATAAGGCCATGAAAATATCCCAAATTAAGGCATCAACAGGTCAATACCTTCTCTGAAGAAAGGTCACTGGTATCTGGGGCACCTCTGTCACATGGAAGGGCACAAGGCTAGCATCTGCTGGTCCTTCTCTCCCAGGTTTCATTGTTTTCAGCTTCTGGCCTCAGTGACCTCTTCTCTCTGCTCCCCTGGTGTTTTTATCTCTGAGCTCTCTGGGGCTTTACTATTTTTATCCTCTCATAAAGGACTTCAATAAAAGGATTAAGAGCCACATTGAATGGGGTGGAGGGTCACATCTAAGTTGAAATTACCTAGCCAAATGGTCCCACCAACAGGTCTGCACCCACAGGGATGGATTAAAAGAACATGGCCTTTTCTGGGATACATACAGACACCAAACCAACACACTGGTGACCACAAAGAACTTGGAAGCATGCAAAGAAGTAATAGCAGAGCTTATGGTACTTAAAGTCACAACAGAAGAGATAAAAAATACAATAGAGACATACAACAGCACATTTGAAGTGGCAGAAGAAAGGATCTGTGAACTAGAGGCTAAAACATCTGAAATCTTACACACAAGAGAACAAATAAGGAAAAGAATGGAAAAATTTGAGCATAGTCTCAAGGAATTGATGACAGCACAAAGTGTATGAATATATGTGCTATGGGTGTCCCAGAAGGAGAAGAGAAGGGAAAAGGGGCAGAAAGAATAATTGAGGAAATAATGAAAATTTCCCAACTCTTATGAAAGACATCAAATTACATTTTCAAGAAGTGCAACATACCCCAAAGAGAGCAGATAAGGATATACCTACTCCAAGTCATGTACTAATTAGAATGTCAAATGCCAAAGACAGAGAATTATGAATGCAGCAAGAGAAAAGTGATCGATCCATTATATACAAGCAAGGTTCAATAAATCTAAGTGTGGATTTCCCAGCAGAAATCATGTAGTAAAGAAGACAGTGGTATGGTATATTTAAGATATTGAAAAAGAAAAACTGCCAGCCAAGAATTCTGCATTCATAAAAATTGTCCTTCACAAGTGAGGGAGAGTTTAAAATATTTACAGATAAAAAGACACTGAGAGAGTTCATGAAAACGAGACCTGCTCTACAAGAAATACAAAAGGGAGTGTGTACCAGTTTGAATCTGTTATGAACCCCATAAAGAACCATGTTCTTTCATGAAATCTTGTGGGGGCAGACCTGGTTCCAAGGAGATCTTACCCACCCCATGGTGGGTGAGACCTTTTGATTAGATTATTTCCATGGACATGTGACCCCACCCATTCCCAGTTTGTCTTGATTAGTTTACTGGAATACTTTAAGAGAACTCATGGAGAGAAGGCATTCAGAGAAGCTGAGAGAGACATTTTGGAGAGAAGTTAAGATATACAATTCAGAGTTTCCCCCAGGAGAAGCCAAGAGCCAACACAGACCCAGACACTTGGAGATGCAGAAGGAAGATGCTTGGAGATGCTAAGCTAAGAGATGAAGTCCAGAGTCTGCCCCAGAGAAGCTAAGTTGCTTAAAGAGAAGGCCACTGGAATCAGAATCTGAGAGCAATGCAACCTGAGAGCAAAGAACCAGCAGGCAGTGGCCACATGTCTTTCCAACTGATAGGTGTTCCAGATGTCATTGACCTTTCTTCAGGGAAGTTATCCTTTTGATGCCTTAGTTTGGACACTTTTATGGCCTTAGAACTGTAAATGTGTAATCCATTAAATCCCCAATATAAAAGCTAATCCATTTTGATACTTTGCATAACAGCATCTTTAGCAAATAGGAACAGATTACTAGAGGCCAGTAGGAAAAGTCAGGAGAGAGACATTTGAAAGAGAGTGCAGAAATGAAGATTATCCATAATTGTAACTAAAAGGGTAAAAAGAGAAAAACTAAGATGACATATAAAATCCAAAGGACAAAATGGTTGAAGAACATACTACCTTTACAGTAATAACATTGAATGCTAATAAATTAAACTCCCCAATCAAAAGATATAGACTGGATCACAGAGATAGAGAAGTGGCATTAGATGGGGGCACTATATCAACAGAAATACCCAAGGCAGCCTCCATGGAGGAGCAGAAGGAAATGGAAGATAAAGTGACTAGTACAGTGAAAGCTGAAGATGCAAAATTAAAAGCAACGGATCTGCATCTGGAAAAAAGTCTGGAGGTTCATATTTCTTAAGAAATGATCAAAGAAATGGCAAAAATATTTTGATTCTTTGGATTACAACATGGTCAAAGTGAAAATGAAGAATGAGCAGCTTTGTGCTGCAGCCTCAGATAAGATGGAGTTCACTGGTGACCACATTCCCACTCCACTGGGCCATCCCCAAAAGAAACCATCTGCTGGCTATCAAGCTATCTGATTACAAGTGCTGAACTGCATGAATCTTATAAGTCCTTATATTTCTCCTTAATATGTTACTTCTCAGCTTTTTGTTTCCTTTCATTAAATTTCATTTGCAGGTAGAGGTAGTGTGTGCTGCTATTGTAAGGGAAAATATATATGTACAGTTTTGATTAGCTTACAGTGCACTAATGAAAAGGACATTTTAGAACAACATAAAGTAATCTATTCAAAAATAATTGTATATGTTACCTAACTCCTAGTGTAGTGCTGGTCCAAACAAATATCAAGTTTTACAATTTTAATGTTTTGGATTTTCCTTACTGCATCTTAATTATAGCTTTGTAATTACTCTTATTTAATATAACTTCGATTGTATTGATTTCTTTTGGATTTTGTAAAATAGAAGTATGAGCCCACAATTTGGGAGAAAATTTACATATTTCAAACATAAACAAATAGATGGAGCTCTGTGCTTGAACTTGAATGGCTTCAACCTGTTTCAGCATTAACAATGGACTTTTACTTGGGGAATACTTATGTGACTCTAGTGATCAACAACTGCCATTGAAATTAGTATTCTTATTCAGTTCTATAGCGTTAGAATACATCTTGTTGATGTGAATGATGTGTGCACATGCATTAACTGTTGAATTCACTTTTGTGCCATTTTTGTAAATACAATAGTTTTGCCCAACCTCTCACAAATGTCTGTAATTTCACACTTAAAAAATAGATGTGCCACCTAGAAGCACGGTAAGAATAGTTAACCATCTAGGGCTTATAGAACACCAAACTGAAATCTTTACTCAATCTGCCATAGACTTTAAGCCTTTTTCATTTGTTACTAATATCCAAGACATTCAATGGCCTTGTGCAAATATGATATGAAGCCTAGGAATATCTTTTGTCCTATGCATAACATTTCAGTCTGACTTTTATGAAAATTGCCATCCATGTCATGTATACAAACTTTTTAAATGTAGAAAATCTTTACTTGCAAAGTCAACTTTGGGATGCTAAAATAAAAGACTTCAATACTCTATCCCTTGCCTCTCACCTCTCCTTTTTTTTGCTTCTTTGACTCAAATGGAGTTGAGCTGTTTGGTCTATTTAGAAACACAGGCTTCTATGTTCTTACTTTTTAAATTTGCTCTGATGAATGCTGTATTTAGTGCTAATAATGGTGTTTTCCTTATATTTCTCAGTTGTTAATTAACCACTCTTAATCCTGTATTATTAATATTTGATCATTGTTTAAATAGAAGGAAATTTATGATGAAATGAATACTTGAGAAGACTAGCCCAGGAACTAATGTCAGGATGAGCTAAAGGAATCAGACTTGCTTACAATTAGAGTAATTTACATCATGGGTGGAACATATCCATATTAAAATACTTAATTAGATATTTTGATCCTGTAGATGTCACTTTAAGTAAATAATTGATTTAACATCACTTGTGGTTTATCTAGTTAATAAGAATTTTAATTGGAACATATTTACCCAAGAACTCTTTGAATAGCTCTTCCCATAAGTTGTTGTAATGCTATAGCATGATAATGAGCATCAGTAGCCTGAAAGAATACAAATTTTCTCCTCATCCTTAACTTGCACCATACCTCCTCTTTTTTGGATCCAGGCATCCTTTCTGGATCTTGTCTCCATTTGTATACCTGCCTTCCTCTGACCCTAACTCATAGTATATGGGGCCTTCAGCATAGCATCTGTTATTAAAGGCAGCATAGGGCTCTGAGAAAAATTCATCAATTACCTTCTTGCTCCACCACTCCCCAAGGCTGAAAAACAGAAGACAATCAGTAACATGCCCATTTGTAGTTTTAAGAATCAGTAATATATAAATATATTTATAATGATAGCAGGTAGGCTATTCCAAAATATATATAATCATTGTAGAATCAATTTAAGAATTACAAAATATTCTTTTTGTGGATTTTTTGCAAGCTAGAACAAGTAAATTCACAATCTGAGAAGATTAATTTGAAAGTTCACAGAGATCCTCTTGCTATGGGTTGAGACAGATGATATAACCTATACCTGAGTTTTAGTTTGTTTAACCTACCTCAAAACTTGAGGATCTTTGAAATGCTGAGTAAGTGACCAAAATAAAATATTATCTCTTTATTGAAGGTAAAGTTTCCTCATTAAACCAACCTGCCTTCTGAAAAGACATAGTAATTCAAATCTCAGGATCTTCCATTGGAAAAGGCCCCTCACTAAGGATTCCTAGGTGTAATTGCTTAGCTTCCATTATTGGTACTTAGCATAGACAGGTTTTTTAATTCTTATATTTTTTGTTCTGAATCCAAGATCAGCTTATTGAAGACATGCTTCTAGAGTTTTACCATTCTTAATGAATATTTTGACTAGATTAGTTTAATTGCCCATTTATATATTCCAGAATTGTGGGAAATGGCTAATTTTAATCATTCCTGTTTATTATAAATGAATATTGTAGTAAACTGACATTGGAGATAAATAATTTATGAAAACTTGCTAAGGTCTGAAATAAATGGGCTGTTTCATGTCCCAGTATCTCCTAATTTGATAGTATTTGATAAAAATTTCATTTTTGAAAGCTACACCTGAGCAGAAAAAATATAGTTCTTAGCAAGTTGAGATGGTAAGGATTATTGAAATTTTTTTGATGAATTGGAAGGTGCATGTTTGTGGTCTGTTTACAAGTTTTTCAATACTCTTGTGCTGCTGACCTAAAAATACATCTTAACTTTCTTCAAGACAGGACTTGAAGGACTCTGCTTGTTATTTCTCCAATTGTTGGCATTATTGCTCTTACATGATGTAAAAAGGCTGTACTTCTAAATATTCATTGACACTTTTTACTAAATCAGACATGTATTCTTTCTCAGTCCACATTAGTGAGGTTTTATCAAAGCTGAAATGTAATATCTACTCAAACTGTGACCTAAATTTGGTGTTTGGCAATCCAGGGGCAGGAAGAGAAATTCTGAGTGGAAACTTTAGTAGTTTCTCTGATGGCCTTTTCACATTCCACAACATTGAAATATTTCTTTCTTTTTTAATTTTCCTTCTTCCACTTTGTTTCACTTTACCCCATCCCTGTATATTCCTTAAGCCCATTGATGTCACTCATTAAATGGTGTTTAGGGCTGATGAATTATTGATCCTTAATATCCTCTTCAGTATACCATAAAGCACTCTCAATCTGGATAATGGCTAATTTGAACCATAGCACCAAGTCTGCAACTCAGCATGTGCTGCTAGTCTTCCCCCATCTCCCTTGTAATGCCCCAACACAACTTGTAAAATTGTGGTCAAAGAAATTTGACTCTGAAATTGTTAACCTGAGGGTAAAAACACAGATTTTTATACTGTTGTATTAGTTTAAGCCTTTTAAATAATTAGGCCTGTGAATTTTTATCCTTAAAATTGATTTACTGGTGGTTGTGAGAGCCATTAATGTATGTTTATTATTTTACTTA